>NW_008795490.1:4333494-4378333 GCF_000699145.1 Aptenodytes forsteri
GCAAACTTTTTAGCAGGGCCTGTTGCAACAGGACAAGGGGGAATGGCTTTAAACTAAAGGGGGTTAGATTTAGACTAGATAGAAGGAAGAAATTTTTTACGCTGAGGGTGGTGAAACACTGGCCCAGGTTGCCCAGAGAGGTGGTGGATGCCCCATCCCTGGAAACCTTCAAGGTCAGGTTGGCCGGGGCTCTGAGCAACCTGATCTAGTTGAAGATATCCCTGCCCACGGCAGGGTGGTTGGACTAGATGACCTTTAGAGGTCCCTTCCAACCCAAACTATTCTATGATTCTATTTTCTAGCTCTTCTTTTAAAAGCCTTTTTCTTGTTAAAGACAGGAGGTTTTAAATTTAAGCTGTTCTGCTGTTCATAAAGAGTTATTGTTCATGGTAACCTGAAGACTCTCATGAGTTCCTACATTTCTTAATGAGTCCTCACTTGGTGCTAATTTGATGGGATGATGTTATCTTCATCTGGACCAATCCATACCGTTATTTTTTTTTTCATTGTTTTTGCCTTTTTTGCGTTGATGCCATGCTTAGTGAAGTGAGAATCGGCTTCCCTGCATCTCATCAGTAGATATTTGGGGAAGCTTCAGCAGGGATTAAATGGTTTGTAGATCACTTATTACACATCTACCAGTGAAGGTTTGTTGTCACCAGCCATCCAGAGGAATAAAGGCATCAAAATATATCAGAGAGATAGCTTTGGTGCATGTGTTCATGTCTCATGAGGGTAACTTCTTGATCCAGGCTAAAGCTTAACATTGCTAGGGCTGACATTAGTTGAGCTCTTACAACATCCTGGGTGGCAAGATTGTCAGTCCCAGTCAAGGAAATCTGCTGAACCTCCCCAGGAAGATGCTACTACAATGTCTTGCCTTTTTGTAAGTGGTATATGTGGCCACTGTCCGATGCTGACTGTGGTTGTGGAGCATTCAGTCTACTTACGGCTCTGTGCTTGCCTCCCGTCAGTCTGGAGCTTGCCATTTTCTGACCTGTAGTTTTAGAGAGTCTCAGCCTGGTTAGTGTGACTGTACTGGAAGCAGATGGCTGGCAGTAGCAAAGTCATGTTTGGTGTGTGTTCCTGCTGTAGCAGATCAGACCAGTGCAGGAGCCTGTCTCCCTTGACTCAGATCTCCCACTAATTCATAATATAGTAATTCCTTGTTGTATCTCATAAGCAAACCTAGTACTGGGATATTATTGTTACGGTTCAGTTTTGCTTGCAATATGGTTAGCGAGTCAAGCTTTGTAGAGCATTACTTTGAGAGATTAAGGCTGGGGAGGAAAGCACCCGTACAATTGCAGAGCACTACTTGTATGTGCGTTCACCTTAATCTTAAGAAAGGCATTTTCCTCTCTAGCATTTATAAAGCAGTCTAGCTGTGGTGGTGGTAATGAGGGAATATAGGTGGCAGGCGCTTCTCCGGAACAGCTCCTGAGCTCATGTGTTAGTTTTACGGAGCCAAAAAAGTCTAGGGGAACTTCATGTGGAGAAGCCCCAAGGTGGGGAAATACGTTTTTAGCTCTGGGGTTATGATTTGCGTTAATTATTGGGTGTGGTGGGGATGGTGGGGTTCCCAGATTAGTATGTTTGCATAGCTGTGTTTTTTTAATGTGTCAAGGGGAACCGGGGTGAAGATTAAAAACTTCTTTTTTAGGGAATGTGGGTATAATTGAAAGCAAATAAACTCTTAATAGTCATCTTCAGGCACAGTGAGCTGCTTTCTAAATATACTGATTATAATTGCAGAAAATATTCATAGAAACTGGTTTTGCTCACAAGAAGTATTCATCCCTCTGCATAGGAAGAGAGAAAAGCACGTTGTCTTCTGCAGTGGTAGGTTGCTGTGAGAAATATAGGGGAAGCTGAAGTCTGTCCCCTGCACTGTAATTTCCAGTGCTTCCGTAGTTCGAATAGTGTAAAATGTGTGAGTGTTTGGAACAAGCGCGGCCAGAGCTTGTCCATGACCTCCCCCCTGTCCCGGTGTCACGCTGCCTTTGGGCACAAGCTGACTCACTCCGCTCCCCCTCCCCCTCATTGTAATTAGCAGAAAGAAAATTGCTCCACACGAGTGTGAGGCAAGAGAAAGGCATCACAGCTATTTTCAGGGTGATGATCTTTGTGTAGCCTCGCAGATGCCCCGGTTGGTTATCGCAGCGTGTGCGAATGTTTAGCCTACCATAGCCTTCTGGATGGCCGAGATGCTGAGAAAAATCCCTCTGGGCTATTTCTATGGGATTTATTGACTGTTCTGTTGTACTGCTGACTGATTCCTGCACAGACTGAGACACTGTTTTGTAGACATTGTACCCCGAGATAAATTTATTCGTTCTCCCATTATGTGACCTGTGTATTGGATCAGACACGTACAATGGACCCTGGTAGCAGCAGCTCGAGCCTTGACGAATTGAATGTCTATCTTCTGAGGTTCACGACAGCAGCTTTCTCGCTACCCACTCTGTTAAAAAGATTACCTAACCATTGCACAATCACTATGGAGACCAGATGGTCTTTTTGCCTGTTTCTTTAGACAAATTGGGTTCAGTGTTCCCTTATGAATAGATATAAGCCCTTCAAAGCCCATTGTTGAATGTAGTTTCTGCTCCCAGATGAAGAATTCTGAATGTAAACTCATTGCTTGTTTGTGGTCTGCGCCTCCTGGATCGAGGAAGGCAGTTTTGCTGGGGGGTGCGCAATTTGTTCAGCAGCTTGGAGTTTAGGAAGTTTGTGTGTTGTCTTCTGTTTACCTTGAATTCAAAGTCTTTTGTTCAATCCATGTTGCATATGACGTTTTTAAAATTGTTTACACAAATGGGTGCACTTAGCAGCACAGGCAAATCAAACCTGCAAGGCAAGGGTCTCCTAAATAGCAACCTTCCGAAGTGTTAGAGAGAATAAGCAAGTTAAACAAATTTTTTTTTTTTTTTTAATTTTTGGAGGGTAAGATGAAATTTCTGCTGCTTGTTTGTTTTATCAAATATCTTTGTGATAACAGCCACGAATTTGTGTTTATAGGTCTGTAGCATGTCTAGCGTGATCCAAAAGCATATATCTCTTTTAAGTCATTTATTTGCTAACCTTTTTCTAAGCTTGCTGTTGGGACCGTTTTTAGTTCTAGTTTGCAACCTTTACCTTTGTTTTTGGTAAGGCTAGCAAAATACCTAGGTTACCAGTGAAGTCCTTTAAATATCTTCAAGGTACTTATACAGTAAAATGAGTAAAAAAAAGAGCAGAATGCTGCGTGTTCAAATCAGGTAGTTATTCAATTGAAAATTATGAACAGTAGCCACTGAATTTATGCAGAAAAGGGTATTTTTTGGGGGTAGTGTATTCAGAATGGTTTCTAGTTAAAAAGTTTGTTCTAAAGCTGAGCCTAAGATCTTGTACAGCTTCTTCTGCTGAGTGTTTCAATCCTTAAACTGCTGGTGTATTTTGTGAGATTCAGCTTCTGTCCTTTCATTTGGAGTTGCAGCCTGTGTGTGCCAAGTGAAGAGCCAATATGTTCAGATGGTCAGGAAGAACTTGGGTCTTGTTACCTTTGGGTGTGTGCAGTGCTTGGTGCTGCCTTTTTCTTGTTTTACTGGCAGATTAACTTAAAAGCAGAACAAACCTAAAGAGGGAGGTTGCTGGGTGGTTGGTAGAGTGAATTGCACGGTGGCCTTTCACTGCAAGGGTCATAGTTGGAATCCAGGCATGGGGCAGGATAAACAGATGCTGCAGGCCATTGCTCTGATCGGTTTGGTCCAAATTGTAATGGATCACTGCACAGTCCTGCCATCTGTAATTGGTCTTCCAAAAAGCAAACTGGAGGGGGCTCAAAGTTTGCCCTAACTTGTCAATGAGAGGGGAGAAGGACAGAATTAGAAAATAAACCACTTACCCCAACAGTGACAGTATTAATTCATGTCAGTTGTTAAAGTATGTTTATAAAAACGTATGTCTAAAAGTCCAGGAATCCCCTTAACCAGACCTCTCTTCTCCATTTGTAACTTCTGTCTGATTTTTTTTTGGTATTAATTTTGCTTACAGCTGGAGTAAAGTGTAAGTTCTATTTGACTGGGAGCCCTTTTTTGTCTTTTTGGTGTTTTCTAGGAAGGCTGTATGCAACTCCATCCTGTTTTTGGCAAGTGTAGCAGCTGGCCACGAAGACAATGCAGAGCATGCTAACTGCTAACCGTGCCTGTGTTTAAGAGTGATCCTACAGGTATGCTCTTCGTTTTATACTATGCTTTTCATCTAAAAGTGCTAAGGGCTAGAAGTAGAGATGTTAAAATATATACAAACTCTAGAAGATAAGGTTCCGTTTTCACAATGGCTTATTTTGACAAAATTTTAATGAGGCTGCAGTGTATTCTCTTAAGAGTGATAGTCTGAGATCCGACACGCAGAGCAGCACGGTGCCGATAGAAGAAGCGCTTTGATGTTGTTTCTGTGAATTACAAACAGTGGAGATTCACTCCAAGTAACAAAAAGAACAGGTCGATCTTTTTTACTTCGGGGTACACTTCATGTAGGTCCAAAATCTTCAGTCATCTCACTGGGGCAATTTGACTGCTCCAGTGTGTGCTATTCCCTGTGAATTCAGTAGAAAGCTGAAGAGCATTTTACTAAGCGAACTATCGAGCTGCGCCACGCTGAATGAACATAATGCAGTTTTGTGCTGTAGCGGAAGATGAGGCTATTCGCTAACCAAGTTATTTTTCGTTTGTTTTTTGGTGTGGGGTTTTGTGTTTTTTTTTTTCTTTCTCCTGGATTGACTCCATTTAAACACAAAGTTGGGGTTTGCTCAACAGTTTACTGAGGCAACACTTGGTTGCAAAGAAACCAGTCAAGCTGAAACTGCAGTGGGCTTGTCTCCTGGCAGAAGGGATTTCTCTGAAAGTACGGTTCACTTTACATCTAACTTATGATTATCTTACTGTCTCCCTTTCATTATGCCATTGTTCTTGGGAGCCAGAGATTTTGTAAGTTATAAGAAAGGGATGTTGCCAAGGGTGTGGGTGGAGAAAGGTGTTGACATGATTTCAATGGAGCTAGATTCCAGCTTTATAACAGAGGGGTGATGAACCATACAGAGAATAGGCTTTTCTAGCCTTCCCCTAAAATAAGTTCAGTTATGAATTTAATGTTGTAAATGGCTATTTAATGGCTTTTTTTGAAACAATTGTTTCATACCATTTTTTAAAAAGGCACTTTCCTGTGTAGAGGGTAAAAATGGTCTGTTACTTTTCGCTCTGTCTTCTAGCCATTGTTTCTAATGAAACTCTTCTTAATTTAGTGGAAAATGGGGAATTCCGAAAGCCAATACAGCCTTCAGGGATCAAAAAATCATGCTGCTGCTACAGCTGGTGCCAAGCAGAAGCCTTGCTCTCTGAAAATTCGCAGCATTCATGCTAAAGATGAAAAGTCTTGCTCTGTGCATGGATGGGGACATACCAGTAGCGGCTCAAACTACAAATCGAGGTCCCTCGCCAGAAGCTGCCTTTCGCACTTCAAGAGTAGTCAGCCTTACTCATCTAGACTCAGTGACACTATGGTGAAGGTCTCTAAAAGCAATGCCCCTGCCAAACACAGGACAAATGCCTCAGGGGACTACTGCCAAGGAAATAATGCAGTGTTTCTGCCTGAGAACGGTTTCCACTATATTGGCCTTCAAGGTGGAAGTAATCATGCTGCCTCTCGAGAATGCAATGGACACATTTTAAATTGCTATGGAAAGAATGAGAGTCTTGCATCAACCTCCCCGTCAGAGGACAGGAGGAGTCCAAAAGTTCTCATTAAAACACTGGGGAAGCTGGACGGTTGCTTGAGGGTCGAGTTCCACAACAGCAGCAACACCAAGGTACCGACCGAGGAGTCCAGTGGACCAGTCCAGTTGCTGAGGTATTCGCCTGCCTTGGAATCTAAGCCGAATAACCTACTCGATGTCAGGAGGAACTCCAGCGCAGACTGTTCTTCAAGCAATCGTCTGTCACCTACTGATTCAAGACTTCGATCTAGTAAAGGAAGCTCCCTCAGCTCTGAGTCTTCATGGTATGACTCTCTCTGGGGAAATGCTGGGGATATCAATGAGTTGGATGGTCCGTATTTGACCAGGAGCACTCCAGATACAAGCATTCATGCCAGTTTCCCAGCAAGTGACAACAAGAAGGCCTTCAACCAAAGTTCATCTCTTTCCTCACTCCGAGATCTCTATAAGGATACAAATTTGGAAAGCACCCCTCCACCTAGGATCAGGCTGTCTGATGAGTATATTGACACTCATGGTAGCCTAAGCAACCGTGTCTCATTTGCCTCAGACATTGATGTTCCCTCCAGGGTAGAACAGGGAAGTCCTGCACATTACTCCTCCTACACACTCCCATGCAGAAAGTCCAAGCCCCTCAGTGAGGATGCATCTAAGAAAGATACATTAAAAAACCGAATGCGACGCATCAGTGACTGGACGGGAAGTCTCTCGAGGAAGAAAAGGAAGCTGCAGGTATGTACAAACCCCAGCCTAAGTGCCTGAAAGTTGGTTTGTAGAGTCCTCTTATAAATGTAGTGATTGCATCATGTTTATCTTTCTCGCAGGATAATTACTTGCTAATCTCATTTGGTAATTTGTGGAATTCTGAGAAGTATTGCGTCCCTGGAGCTGTGCGAAATGTCAACAGCAAAAAAAGATATATGTTTGTGTGTGCAAATTTTCCCTTGCTATTTTGTCACCTTCTTAGCTAACTCCGATCTCTGCAGCCTAATCTCTCAGTGAATTAGCTTTTGAAATAACTGCATTACTTACAAAGTGACTTGGGGTTTTTAAGCCTTCTCTTTATTTCAACTATGAAAATATAACCTAGATATCATAGATATGCTGTGAATCAGCATACATTATCTAAAGAGTGTGGAAGGAGCAGTAGAAGGATGTTATAAATATCTTTGCAGGTATTCCCTATTCGTATTATTGGCTTCATCACTCACTTTGGTTTCACTGTCGGTCCATCTCTAGCAAGGTGAGGAACTGTAGAGTATCGACCAGAGCTGCTGGTTCTGCCTCCACCTGCTATGAAGGCATTACATGGAGCGCCCTCCTCCTTCCTGCGTGTCAGCTTAGTTCACCAGATGGAAAAGCTTGAGTTGCCGTCTGGCTTGCCGCGAGATGGTGGTGTGAAGAAGGAGATGGGAGGAGGGCAGGAGGGAGGGAAAGGATGTTTCTTTGGAAGAATTTAAGGCTAATCCCATTAGTAGGAATTTAGAATGCCTGTGGTCAGGAATGAAATTCTCGTCTCTAGTTGTAGGCCCCAGAATTGGCTCTTTAAATGCCAGACTGCCTGGACTTCTGCACCTGAGTTCGCAAGCTGAGATGGAGGGCAGAGACTGTTTTTGGGTTTGGTTTGGATATTTTTTTTTTTTAATCTTCCCTAGTGTTTCTCATACAGGAACAGTCACTGTGCTTCTCTAAATGAACTCTTTCAGCAAAACTGCTCTTTCAGCAACATTGGGGTGCTGGCCACTTCAGAAGTGAGCGGAGAGTGAAGGGAACCCCATAACACACGCTTTCTGTGGCATGTAGAGCAAATGCTGTCTCCCGTGTTGGAAATTCAGACAGGTATCGTGATTAACAGGCATCTCTCATTGCAGTGTAAAACTCTGATGGATCCTTAGGCTCAGAAATGAGGTCAGCGTAAGGTTTGCCAGCATAAATCCCCGGTAAGGGCTACAGAACTGGGAAAATGAAAATGAAAGCCATTTATTTGGATCACTTCTTTTGTGAGTTGGTGCTCATGTATTTTATCGGATGCTATCTTTTCACCTTCTTACTCAGCTGTGAAAGAGAAGGCAGAAAAAACGGAATCAGTGAAGAGCCTCAGCGCCTTGTGCCAGGATTCTTCACCGGTTTCAACATCTGTAGCTGTTCTGGATTTTACAGCCAGGCTTTACATGCGATCTCTGCATCCCAGACCTTTGCCATGTATTACTTAGTTATGACATTTTCAGAATGGTATTTGTGGTACACGATTCATAGCTGTTTTGAATTCACTGTGCAGTGAACTGACTTCAGACACAGCAAGGAAATTTGGCTGGCAAGATTGCATCAAGCTTGAATCTGATTCTGGTAGAAGGAAATAGGCCCTAGCTCCAAAAATGGTGATTTCTTAGAAAAAGGCACAGGAAATTGTTAGTTACTGATTTTTAGCAGACAAGTATCCAGCGGCAGGAAGGATAAGAGAGCTAGCGAATGCTTTATGATTTTGCCTTCCTCGTGAGGCTTGGTCAGCTCCTTTCCGCCTTGCATGCTTTGAGTAACCTGCTGTCTCTTTTGGGGGTTGCCGTGTTGTAGTTTGGTAACGATTATACTCTCACCGGGTCCTTTGGCTTAAAAATGCAGAATTACCAGTTACGATCTGCCAGATGGTTAGTCCCTGTTTGTAGGGCTGTTCATCACGGTGATTGTAGCCTCCGTGCTTTGCTCTGAACAACGTGTCCCTTCCTCAGTACATTACTAATAACTGATTGTGAGTCACTTGGGCTGAACGTAGGTGAAAGCTGGAATATTTCCCTATAAGTACGCCTAAGCGCCGGTGCTGGCTGGGTGGATAGGTCCCTCCAGCTGCCCCAGTGGAAACAAGTCAGCCAAACCTCCTGCTTCACGGGGGGTGCAGGACCAGGAGGCACAGTCTTGGGATATTGAGGCCAGTCCCTTGCCACTAGAAAAGCAGTGGAGTTTAATCCCCTTTGTGAACAAATTGTAGCTTAAAATCAGGTGGGCTTTTCCCCAGCTTGAAGGCTGTTTCCAAACCCTCTTACTCTGATGCTTGCTAATTTGCAGACGAAATGTAGTCCCAGCCAGTTTGTTCTGATGCCAGTATTGTCTGCTACATTATTTATCCTTCCCTATTATTTAATCCCCTATCCCTATTATTTAATTAATTTAAAGGGAGAAATGGTGTCCTTTCTCTGCTCACATTTGTGGGGCTATGCAGACTCTCTTTGGTCTCCTGTCTTAAGGTAGGAAGTCTGTTTCCTTTTCATTCTGGCAGCCTTCCTCTGCACCTGTTTTAAATCATCCATAAACAGATTTGGATATAGGATATTCCAGAGGAGCCCTCGGCTGTGCCCTGTCCAGTGACTTGGATATTTCCTTATGTCTGACTTGGTCTGATACTTGGTCTGATATATCCTGGAATTGAGTTTGCCTTTCTAATAATGGTCTCACGTCAAGACTTGCAGTCATTCTGTGCCATGACCCAGCTTTCGTTGCATGAGGGTGTCCTAATGCGTTCCCTCGTTGCATCACTGGTACTCTACTGCATGGCATGTCCTCATTTCGTTTAATCCTTGCTGAAATGGCATTGGGGAGGTGCTGTATCACAATACACTATGTGTGAGCAGCAAGGTATACGTGATGCATGTGAGACCTGTGGACGGAATTTAGGCAGACTTGTTGCACAGTCAGCCACTGCCAAAGATGGTGGTGTAAACTCAGTGTGCAACTGTATAACATGAAGAAAATGAGCAAACGCTGTGTAATATGAAAATCCAGCCACCAGAAACATCTGCTGCAGATAGATTCTTCAATGAAGTAAATAGCCTCTTCAAGGGAATAATTTCTGAAATTTCCTGACTTTATAAGCCAGAGCCCTGAAGTGTGGTATAAAGAGAATTTAAAAGAAAAGTACATTGAGACAATCTCTTTATTTGGCTGAAAACTGGTATTAGATTCTACTTTCGGCTTGAGTCCTAGTGAATTTAGTAGGCTGCATTGTTTCCTGCACTGTTCTTTACAGCTAATTATTACATGCGTCACTTTGTCTAATTGGTATCTTAGTTAGCCACTTCATCTTTTGCATTATCTGTAACTATTCCAGGGTATATCTCAGACATTGAGAGACCTGCTTGAATGCAGCTGAGCAGAAACAGTGGTAGTTTTCTATCATCGCTAGATACAGTAGAGAGAAAACGAGCAGAAAGCCGCCTGACTGGGAAACCACCACCAGCAGCAATTTGGGTCAGACCTTTTCAGCGGTGACCAGATATTGCTACAGTGACAGCCTCCCTGAGGACCAGCAGAGACTAAGTGACTCTGCCAATTCTGTTCTTTTAAAAAAATAAAATACAAGTGATGTTGTCATGGTGAAGTGTATATATTCATTTTGGATTCTGTGTGCATTTACTCTACTCTGGTACTTCCTCATTTCTACCCTTTCTGTGTGCGTGGAGGAAACATAGGATGTGGTTAGTGGCTGTTCATGGACAGGTTGTATCCCACCCTTTTTATTAATGCTTGTTGTTCCAGTAATGGCCCTTCACAGCAGACACCTTCTTATGTATGTGTCTCGTGTTGTTTTTCTTACTAGTGCTTTGGGACTGAAAGAAATACATAATCTTAATAAACTGTATGTTACTGTTTTCTAGAGGACACTGGCAGTTCCTGGAGAATAGTCAAACAATTAAAATACAGGATTTTGGCACACACGTACAGTGACAGTAATTAAAAAGAGGGTGGAGAAAGCTTCCAGTTCCCCACCGAACTGCAGATGGCCGGCGCAGTTGTACAATCCATGTTGTACGGTTGCTTTGTGGGCATAAACACATTACACGCGTGATTATTTCCCCGTTCCCCCTCCCGCCCCCCCGGTTTCTCTCCCTTTACTGTATAAAAAGCAAAACTGTTAAAGTTTAGGGAGTTACTCTCAGAGAACGCTGATTAACACTCTGCAATAAGATTTGAGGAAGGTGCTCCATTAGCAGGAGAATTGGATCCTTGTCGCCAGACTCAAACTTCAACGTACCACAAGAGAACAAGGGTTTCAGTTCAAGCTGGCTTTTGCGAGGCCACGACCGGTAGTGTCCTGCTGCTTGAGAAGTGGCTTGTCTGGTGATGCTTGGGAGAGCGTGCGATCCCACTGTTGCTCTTGGCTGCAAGCTGGAGGTCCTGATGCTATCAAAACATGGCACAGCTTTTCCGCTGCAGTTTTGAAGAGCATCAAGTAGGAAGCAAAGGAACAAAAAAGTAGTTGCTTTCAAAGCTGCTGGTGAGAGCAGCTCACAGGAGACCAAGGTTTATTTACTTTATTCATGTACAGAAGTCTGTGAGCAAATAAATGCTTTTAGAGAGGCAGTCTACACTTGAAAGTATAATAGCTTTATTATTACTGAGGGTAATAGCTTCACTTCTTGAATTGTTTATAGCCATCTCTTCTTTTCTCTTCTCTCACACTTTTACTGCAAAAGGCAGCAGGTTTTTTGTGTCTTGTGTTCTTAAATCTTGGTTGCGCATCAACAATGCTTGAGTTGGGAAGACAATAAATGGCTTCTTACAATGGATGGTGTGGTTCTCGACAGTGAAGTTAGTCCAAAGAGCTCTGTCTTGGGTAGTATGAAAATCCCTGTCCATCACTGGAGCCTGCGAGAGTTGGGAGCAGTCAGCACATTACTGGGAAAAGCTTAAGAAAGAAAAGGCCCAATCGGCCAACGAGGTCCCATGTCGACAAGCAGTGGCAAGAAATGGGCCTATGTTAGCATCCATATCACAAGGCAAAGTTGAAGTCATACCATCAGGCCTGAGTATTTACAATAAAACTGGCCAGCCCTCTCTATACAAGGGATGACGGTGCACAATGCAATTAGGAGAAAGGCCCGTCGGTGCTTGATGAGATAGTCAAGCTCCCAGGGGGTTTCCACCAGGTCGGAAAATACACACCTCTGCAGTCTGGAGACTGGATTCGTGTCAGTCAGCAAGCATGTCTTTCTTTTTTTAAATCACATCTTCTGCTAGATTAGATTTTTGTCAATTGGTCAATACTAACAAGCTTAAAATATTCTCAACTTTTGACCTTTTTTGTGTTGGTTAAGCACAGTTTATATGACAAATAATAGAAAGTGGAGGTAAAATCAGCCTAGCTGTGCTGACACTAAATGTAGCTGTCTCACACAAATGGAGTGTCACCAAAGTATTGAAAACCCTGTAATAATAAAGAAACTTGCTGTGACACTGTTCCCACTTCTACTCAAACAGGTGTGTAAGCGGTGGTGCCTGGGTTTCAGCTGGAGGATGTGGTTGTCTCCTGGAGTCCATCAAGTTTCAGCCAGTAGAAGCCCCAGTAATTACTAGTGAATTTGGAGATTACTCGCAGATTTCTGAGTTACCAAAGTTCGCAGACTTAGTGGTTAGGGTTTAATGGGGTTCTGCTAAGAAAACCGTGAGTGGTGGCACTGACAGTATCAGTGGCTGCTGGGGCAAAGCTTGTGATGTAATGGTGAAAAGAGGTGGCCCTTGATGAAGGAACTGGCCGTGGCTAAACATGAAACAAATTTAAATGCCAAATGAGGTGTTTCTTTTCATCATCGCTCTGGCAACTGATCGCTGGTAATTTCCTTTTTTGCACAGGAGCCAAAGTGTAAAGATGGGAGCGAATACTTTGACAGCAGAATGGATAACTTCACCATGGACACGCTGGCACCGTCACAGCTCTCTGCTTTGCTCTGGTCACCTGGCTCCGGCCACGTCCTGTCCCAGAGAAGCGAGTCCACCAACGCTGTCGGCAGCGATGTCCTGAGGCAGAACATTTATGAAAACTTCATGCGGGAGCTGGAGATGAGCAGGACAAACCTGGAGAACACCGAGACCTCGTCGGAAACGGAGGACTCCAGCGGCGAGTCCCTCAGCTCCTTGGAGCAGCTGGATTTGTTGTATGAGAAAGAGCAAGGAGTGGTGCGCAAGGCAGGGTGGCTGTTCTTCAAACCCTTGGTGACCTTGCAGAAGGAGAAGAAGCTGGAGCTGGTCACACGGCGAAAGTGGAAGCAGTACTGGGTCACACTCAAAGGTAAACCACTACATTGCTCCTTTGGCTTGGTGGCAGCAGTGGTTTCCATTGTGTCTCAGTAACTTTTCATGCGTGCTGGTTTCTGTTAGCAGGTTCAGGGGGTCAGAAATTCATGCCTAACTTTACACAGTCTACCCACATGCTTAAAGTGGAGCATGTGCCCAAGCAGCCCACTAAATTGAGGTGGTGCTCATGTGTTTGGTATTGCGTATACAGCCTTGTGTTTCATACCGTAGCGGGAATTGTTTTTTCTGACTTCCCAGTTTCTGTACTCACACAGAATTGGGGGTTTAGAAGACGCTTTTGGATGTTTGGAGGTCAAAGACCAAATTGAACCAAAACTGAGAAAAATACAGAAGTTACACCTCTATATCAGGGGAATTCAAAATTTAAGGATCAGGAGAAGTCCTCAGTGCCCAATTCCCTGTCACAGGCATGCAATTCCTTGGGCTCTGCTATGAGGTTTACTTAAAGTTGGGGTAAGTTAATGTAAAAATGTTCAGTTCGTTTCCAGTGCTTCAGGTGGCAACATAACAAAGACGTGATCTCCCCATTCACATTTACACAAAAAAGCGTGTGATTCAGGGCAGAGGAGGCCGAAGCAGCAACAGCAGCAAGCAGGGGAAGCCCTGCAGTGCCCGAGGCTTAGCTACCATGAACCACTCCCAGGGCTCGCCAGTCTCCCTCCTTTCCCTGGATGGTCTTTCACTTTGCCCACTCCCCGCCATACCAACCCCTTCTGGCTTTCGGCATGCCCACCCTCCCATCTCCCCCCAGCTGCTCCTGCTGTGAAACAGCCATGTGGGAAGGCAATCCACTTAAAAGGGGCTGCTGCTAGTGGGGTGCGGTGTGATTGCTGTGCTCAGCGCTGCGCTCGCAGTGCACATTGATGGCTCAGAGTAACAGAGCAGGTAGGTGTGCCGCAAGAAGTGTACGGGTGTCAGGAAATGTGAGAAGGAAAATAACATCTGTTGTGGGGAGGAAGAGGAATTTAATGGGTGAGTTCATAGGCTTTTTTTTTTTTTTTAACTGCATCCAAAGGATTTGCCTTTCAGTAAATATAATGCTAAGTTAATGAATAAGGAAATGATCAAACTTAATAATTTCCTAGCATATCTGGGACTGGAGGAGAGAAAATAACAACTTTCCCACAGGTTGCCATTTACAAAATTCTGCATGGGTGTAGACCTGAAGAAAAATGAACAGCAAAGAGCAAGTGCTGTGAATGTCGTCCTTGATAGTGCTGATTTAAAAGAAGCAAACTTGCAAGAATGTAGCAATTCTGCCTAATAATTCAGAGACCTGTTAATAAGGGATCAAAACGTAGGCAGTCTTAACAGTTTAAATCATTTATCCTGATCATCAGATAGTATGATTCATGCTTACAAGCAGTGTATACAATGGGAAAAACAATATCTGAATGCCACCCTCTTATTGTATGTGCGTTATGGAGTATGAATATGAGTTTGATCTGCCTCTTCTAAAATTCAAGTAGTTTCTAAACAATCCTATCAAAGCTCTAAACTGAATATATATAATACTATATACTAGTAGTTCGTGTATTTCTGGGATAATGAAGCTCTGGGAAGGAATTTAGGTGCTTTGTGTTCAGTTCTTTGCTATAAAATTGGCTTATTGGTGACCTTGAACAAGTCACGTCCCTCCTTGCTACCTGAATTTCCCCAGCTATAAAAAAGGAATAATAAAATTCTTTGTAAAAAGCTTTATTAACTTCTGACATTATAACAAATATTAGATACAACGCTTTTTACTTCGGATGGGTGATACGGCTGCATTCATGGTGCAGAATCTCTTCCGCTTTGTTAGCTGTTTTAAATATACATTCCTCATTTCCTTGATCTTGTACCTTTATTGTGCTGTGGAGACTTTTGATGCCAAAATAAACTTGCCTGTCTGAATATCAAGGCATAGTTCTGTTTTCATAATATGCTATATCAAGATCAAGGTGCTTGCTTTGGTTCTCCTTATACAGGGTTTTGAATAAATCTGTATTTAATTTGTTCTTGAAGTTTAAATAGCCAAGATATTTTAAAATATGACTTAAAATAGCCACAGAATGCAAATGGAGAACAGCATGTTTCTCTGCACTCTGTTGAGATGTGTTTAATTATAAATATGCAGAAGGCTTATAACCACCTGGTTACCTGCCAGACTTCAAAGTATACATGTCCTGAGGCCTCTGCTCTACTTTCAGGGCCACCAAGACCTGAGCTTGAATAGTAACCCTTTAACAAGAGGAACTCTCTTTTCCATCTGTCCTGTCTAATTAGTTTATTTTAACAAGGGAAATTGCTTTCCCATTGCCATCCCCCCTCAGTTCAAGTTTTGATTAAAATACTTGGACGATAATCAGTCCCAGTGGGTCTGTCAGAGTTTATGAAACTAGCTGCTTCCAGGGATCACTTGGCTTGACCCGAAGATATACCGGGGGTGCCATACACCTAAACGCACACGCATGCCCTTCAAAATTTTTTATTTATGTACATATAAACTGTCAGGATAAAAAATGACATATCTTTAGTTACCTTTTTGATAACACATAGGGGAAATATGGGAGTTTAAAACAGAACTTAATTTGCACTTTCCTAAAATGCAGAAGTGGAAGTGGTTGTACAGTCCTGCTGCTGCTGCTGAATACAAGAGGGGACTTGGTTTTGTTGGTTTAGTTTGCCCTGTTACTCTATCCCAGCCAAAACCAGGACACCTTCTTTTCCAACTGCAGAGATCTCCAAGTGTTTCTGTGTCATAAAGAAGGTCAAGTGAGGGCTGCTAAGGGGAAAGGCTAGGACCAACTCTGTAGGATTTGCTCTTACCCTAATTATTCTGCCGGAGACTCTGGACAGTAATAGGAAAAGGTGCACTTAAGTAGTATAGAGGCATTTCGATTTATTGGATTCCTTCCTTTGAAAACTTTTCAGTCATCAGATGATTTGGTCAGTAACCTCTGACATATATTTCCCTTTTTCTTGTAACTGTTGTACATTCACTGGCACTGGAGAATGTGATGAAATCCATCTGATGGATCTCACTTTTCATACACTTTGGGTTTGGGCTGTATGAGGACCAGTATATTCCACCACTTTTCACAGCAGACGTGCCCCATAAACGCTAATAGGCCCATCCTTCCCCTTTACCAGACAGAAGAATCAAAAAAACCTTGATTTTGGTTCTGATTTCAGATTTGACCTTTGAGGAAGCTGCCCTCAAATTTACGTGACTTTGGATGGTGTGTCTGGGGTTTTTAATACAGTGTTAAGTGTAAATGTTAGAGAAGTACTAAAATAAGGTTGAACTCTGTTTTTACCTAACTATTTTAAAAGCATCCACAAAGGAAACGTTGCTATTTTGCAGGTTTTGCAACATGCCCTTGATACGTACTTCCTAGGCATATTTGCGTCTTGCATTTATACACACAGTGTGTCACACAGAGAAACACCAACAGCCCGAAAATCAACAAGTCAACCCAAAATCTCAGTTTTGGTGCTGCCCTGTGTTGTGGTGCCTCTTTGATTTAAAGGAAAAACAACAACAGAAAACGGACTAGAGAGGTAGCAATGCTGTAGCCCTAGCAAACCTAATCCTTATATTGGCTGAGTTTCAAGCCCTCTACTGAATATGTATAGGGATTACAACAGTAATATATTCATGGATTACTAGGCCCTAAGGGACCACTGTGATCATTTAGTCTGACTCACTATGTAGTGCAACCATAGGTCTTCTCTAAATTAATTCCCAAATGTATTTGAGCATATCTTTTGGAGAAGGCTCGCCTTGCTGCAGAAACTACCACCAGCCTCAGATTTTTCTAACTGCTTAGGTTATTCTCAGTTTTCAAAATGTATTTATAGTATCTGGTCTTAGTTCTTCCAGGTTAAACATCTGGCCATAGTATAGTATTAATTTATCTTCCAAATTAGAAAAAAAACCACACCAAACTCACTATTATTAAACTGCCGTTTCCCAGGGGTGAAAGTGAGGTTTATTTACTTATTTTCTCTTGATGCACAACTAGCCTAAGAAAGTCTTGAGAAAGACAGGATAGTTTTTAACTAGGTGATTTTAGTAATGTAGTTCAGTCTGTGACCCCTTGGACAGGCAAATCGGTGCATCTCAGAGGACAGTGGATTGTAACGTGGGGCAGGAATAGCAGGGATGGAGGGGACAGGCCCTTCTTAAGCCAGCTTCACTGCCAAAGGCAACATGGCAATGTAGTCGTACTGCTGGGGACTGGGATCAAGTCTCTTCTGCTGTCCTCCAGAAGTAATTCCTCTTGTTATACTCAGGATTGTCATCATCAAGGATGAAGTTTTTCTGGATGCAAGTCTTGTGCCTTACATGTTATACGATCTATGAGACTGAACGTGCTCAAACTCAACCCCTTTAAATTATTCAGATTGTGTTCATTGTCTAAGTCCACAATTTGCAGGTAGATTCAGGGAAATTCTCAGCATAAGAAAGACACGGACCTGTTGGAGCAGGTCCAGAGGAGGGTCACAAAAATGATCAGGGGGATGGAGCACCTCTCCTGTGAAGAAAGGCTGAGAGAGTTGGGGTCGTTCAGCCTAGAGAAGAGAAGGCTTCGGGGAGACCTTATTGCAGCCTCTCAGTACTTAAAGGGGGCTTATAAAAAAGATGGTGGTAAACTTTTTAGCAGTGCCTGTTGCGACAGGACAAGGGGGAATGGCTTTAAACTGAAGGGGGGTAGATTTAGACTAGATAGAAGGAAGAAATTTTTTACGCTGAGGGTGGTGAAACACTGGCCCAGGTTGCCCAGAGAGGTGGTGGATGGATCCCTGGAAACATTCAAGGTCAGGTTGGCCGGGGCTCTGAGCAACCTGCTTGAGTTGAAGATGTCCCTGCCCACGGCAGGGTGGTTGGACTAGATGACCTTTAGAGGTCCCTTCCAACCCTAACTATTCTATTCTATGATTCTATGAAATCCAGTTTAAATTTGAGAAGTTTATTCACTAAGCGTGTTGTTTGAAGACAAGTTTCTGCAAATCTTTTCAACAAATACAAATATTTCTTAGGTGGCTGTTATGAGAGACTTGGTTCAATTTAATAAAGAAACACAAAAGCCGATTTAACTAAGCAGGAATTAATCTTTTCTACATGCTTTAACATTCTAATAGGCTGAGTTTATTCATAGAATCACAGAATGGTTTGCGTCGGAAGGGACCTTTTAAAGATCATCTAGTCCAACTCCCTTGCCATGGGCAGGGACATCTTTCAGTAGATCAGGTTGCTCAAACCCCATACAACCTGACCTCAAACACTTCCATATTGAGGTACCCTGTTGTTTTTTTTTTTTTCCCTTCATTCTATGGGTGTTTGTTGTGTCCCTATTAGATGTCTGTTCCAACTTTTCATGGGCAAATTCATCATTAACTTTGCCTTTCTTTTTTCTTTATCTTCCTTTTTTCTCTATTTTGAAAGAGGGGCAGAACTGATGTTCCCTGTCATTGAAGGGTATCTCAATCACAAAAGCATTAGTATAAGAGAACTCAAATATGAGATCCAGAACTTACTTTCTCCTTATGTTTTTTTGTCCCTCTGAACTGCAAAGGTTGTACTCTGCTGTTTTATGAGACCTATGGAAGGAACTCGATGGAGCAGAGCAGTTTGCCTCGATACGCCCTCTTTGCAGAAGACAGTATAGTACAGTCTGTTCCAGAACATCCCAAGAAAGAAAATGTGTTCTGTCTCAGCAATTCTTTTGGAGATGTCTACCTATTTCAGGTAACAGTATGCATACATAACTTTGTGGTTGTTTCCATTTTAGGATGTGTTTGTGAGTATGCACATGCATGTATATGATTGTATATACACATACGTACACACAACATCATGCTTGTGCCTTTGACTTAAAAATAATAGTATAGTTACACTATTATACTATACTATTATAATATTGATTTAACTGTATGGTATTACTTCAGGTACATGATATTATATTAGTTGGCTCAGTTAATTATGGTTCAGAAATAAAAAGAATAGATCACAAATCTGCAAGACACTTTCGGTACCTAGTGGTTACAAGCTTCTAGAATTCTTACCATATATATTTCGCGTATTAGCATTTCACTCTTACAGAATGATGGGCTCAGCCCTGACTCTGGTGGCCTCAAACAGAGTTTGCTTAAGATGGACGTTCAAAAAAGAAGGCTAAAAATAATCTAAAGATCTTGGCTGCTTAACTGCACCACTGGAAATGTTAATAAAGAACAGTATTATGTGGAACTGCCTGCATAAAAACATGTCAATTCATAGGCGTACTTGTAAATATCTCCAGAGACACTTTGTGCAGATGTATTCTCTATACCTTGCTGTCCTCTCTCCATTAACTTGGTGTATTTTAAGGAAGCAAACACCTCTCCTCAGACCTTACATGTAAAATCATCTCTGTTGCTGTGTTATCTGCAGAAGAGGAGGTTTATCTTTGAAACCTGTTGGATTTTACCTTAATTAATTGGAGGGATGAAGGATGCAAGTTACATCTTTCCCACAGCTTGGGGGGCTCTGTTGTGCTCGCAGAGCCCTCAGACCTTGCAGATCTAAGAAGCAGAAGCTGAAGGTTGGAGGCAAGTCATGACAGAGTGCAGGAAAAGCTCACAGTTCCTTTATTTGCACAGTTTTAAAGATAAAACCTTATTTCACTGGTTTTAAGATAATGTGCCCAAGATCTCAGTGAACCCGTCAAGCACTTCATGTCCTAGAGCTGATGATTTTTAATTTTTTTTTTTCCTCTTGTCTGCTCGTAATGTTGTACCGTTGATTTGTTTCACAGGCAACAAGCCAGACGGATCTGGAAAACTGGGTTACTGCCATACATTCAGCCTGTGCTTCCCTCTTTGCGAAGAAGCTTGGGAAAGAGGACACTGTTAGGCTGCTGAAAAATCAAACCAAGAGTCTCTTCCAGAAGATTGACATGGATAGCAAGATGAAAAAGATGGCAGAGTTGCAGCTCTCAATTGTTAGCGATCCAAAAAACAGGAAGGCCATAGAGAATCAGGTACTGGAAACAATATTTTTACAGAAGCATATTTATCATTATTTCTTGCTTTGGGCTCTAACTTTCAGTGCTTTCTAGGCCTGAGAGTAATTGTCTTGGGGATAGCTGGCACGGTAGTTGTAATTATTGCCAGGTTTCTACAGCAATCCAGAGCAGCGCGGGAGGTAGGCTTCTCAAAGCTGAAGATCAGACCAATCTGTTTTATGAGCACAAAGCTATTTCTTTTTTCTGCTGGAAAAATGGAATTAATTTTCACTGTTTTATGATATACTTAGCTGTTAATAATATCTAGCTGTTACATAGCATACCACAGAATATACAGTACATTCTGTGAATAATTTAATTTATTAGTGAATTGCAGTAGAGATTTAAGAATAGGTACTTACAATACTGTTCTGCACCTTAAGACAGGATGTGAAGAGTACTTTATCCAAATAAAATTGGAGGAAGGACTGAGGCAGACAAAACCATGTGCTTCAGTTTGATTTAGCCATGACTAGAAGGCCAGGATCCACTAGGCTTCTTAAAAAGCCCCGTGGGAGTCTAAATGAGAACAAGAAGTAAAGACCGCAGTTTTCCATCCTAGGTGGAAAAGCACTGCCATGAGCGTACCACTGGCAGCCACTGGAGCATTATACTAGTATCAATTCAAAGAAAAGGGGGACACTTAGTCGCTAATAGCACTTCTTGTAACACTCTCTGGTTGCGTGCTGGGAACTTTTTATCTCAGTATAAGCCCAGGCCCATTGCTGCTTAGCTTGGGAGAGCTGACATACTACAGGCTAGATCTTTGCCCGTGGCTGGAGCAGACAACATGTTTGCATCCAAACTTGTGTCTAGGCTAATTTTGTTAAGTTGCAGCAAGAAATGAGCTGAGTCATCAGTTGCCTCCCCCTGAAAATCTGAGTATGGCTTCTGAATGTCTGATGTGTTATTCTGATCATGTTTTCAAGTTATGGTGGTAGGAATGCCTGAATCTTGGCTAAAGCAGCAGCTTAGTCCTGAGGAAGATTCACCACTAAGATTTGTTTTTAAAACAAAAATCGGAACAATCCCCCCAAAATTTAGTGTTCGTGGTGTGTATGTACCTTGGGATTTTAGCCAAGCCATGCCTAAGACAAAAGGTCAGGGCAGATTGATGAGCAGCTAGAACTGTTCATCAGTGAAAATGGTCACCTTATTGACTATACGGTGGTGCATAGACATCAAGCCTTACTCTGCTCTCACTGCCAGCACGTGAACCAGGAATTACTCCAGTGATACCTTATGGAAGTACATCTTGAGGTGTTGACATCTTGCCCATGTCCCCAGTTTTGCAGGCAGCAACTGGCAAAAGATGCTTTAATTAGACATGCTTAGTGTTCAGACAAAGGCTTCACTACCCAGGGCCTCTGGTGTACTGAACTTGTCTAGTAGTTTAGCCAAATAGGTCTGTGGACTGAGGTTGCTGTATCTTTTTTTTTATTAGGCCATTATCAGAAGACATCTGATAATTTGAATTCGTTGACTGGTATTTGAGAGCCCATCCCTACCTGCCTTTTCAGTCAGAGTAGCTATTGCTCTGTCATTACTTTAGGCCGCACATTATAGCCCCTTGAGTAGCAACTGAGGTTTATTTCCTTTGATCCAGTACAGCATAATTATGTTTCTTTGGTTAGTGGAACACTTTTAGTCTCATGAATTTGATGCTTGTAATATTTAAAATTCTTACTGTACTGGTTTGAACTTGACGAAGGGCAGGCTGACTGGTACTGACTTCACTGTCAAGCTCCTGTAGCACACTTCAGTCTGAAGCTATATGAGCAGAGTATAGTGTATAGCAGTAAGCATGCAGGTTTGTGTAGGGATTTGTGGTGCAGATGTTCATAAGCCCTTTGAGTGCTCAGATGTTCATAATTTATTTCCAGGTCATTTTATTTCATGGTCCAGAGCCTAGTGAGGTGAATGGAGGGGGAAAAACGTTAAGCATCCTTTTATTGCCATAGGTTTTGAGACCTAGAAGAATATACAGATTTCTAGAGATGTCTAGTGCTTGTAACATGTGATACACTGAGGAAGAATTGTGATGTATATTAACTTAATTTACCCCTCCCCCCATTAGATACTGATGCTAGTAGTTTATCTAGAGTCAACTGAAGAGTATTAATGCTGCTCTCTTAATATCTGCTAATTAGATGCTCTGTCCTTGAACAATTGCCGTTATTTTCCAGCTCAGTCCCTGGAAGAAGTTGGCTGCATTCTGCTAGAACTGAAATCCATCACTAGGGCTGCAGAAGATTTATTCCTGTTAAGCTTCTGTCTGTGAATGTCTCAAAACATGGAATGAGGGCAAACCAGTGAGACAAAGAGTGAGATGGATCATGTGCAAACATCCATTAGTTAGCAAACAATAAACTTATAATGAGCCTTTTCTCCAGCCTTGATCCCTTTGATCTGTATAAAAACTCTCCTTACAACTGCTGAAGGTTTGTTGGCAAAGTCACTTCAGAGAAAAGTCAATAGATAACTGGGTTTCCTAATCTTTTCATTTAATGTCTCAGAGATGGGCTTTTGCAAAGGAAAAAAAAATCTTGATGTAATTAGTAACGAAGAATTCTTAATATGCTTAGTAAGCTAACAATTCTGAAAAAACATTACTCCTGAGGGAGAAGTTTGCATGTATGTAGCTCAGTTGTTTAGTAACTGTGGTTGTTTAGTTGACTTTTGCCCACTTTAAGTAATAAGAGGGCTATACATTCTGGGTTTGGTTTTGTGTAAATTTGGTGGTGTTTTCATTCATGTGGCAGTTATGATTCCTCCATGCTGAAGTATATTGTATTGCCAGTACTGTAGTTTATAAGCATGCCCTACATCCTGTGCTGGAAAATTTTACTGGTGGTATATTTTGGGAAGTCAGCAGAAATAGTGTGATTGACTTCAGAGGGACCACGATGTTTTTTTTATGTAGAAGGATGAGGCATAGTCTTAATTTCTTTCCACTGGGGAATTATCTAATTAATTATTCCAGTTATCTTGGAAACTGTGATTTCTAAATCCTTTCTCCTTTTCCTTCCTCTTTCTCAGAAAAGCAACCACCCAACCTCAACTTTCTATTTTCTTTCACATCTGTATTGATTAAAACCAATACTTCTCTGCTGAAGACTTAGTAATTCACAGGGCTTTGCAAGCACGCAAAACCTTTTCTTGTTTCACAGTTACCATCACCTGAAAGGCAGTTGCAGTAAGGAAACCTGGACTTCTAAAATAGCTATAGATATTTTAATGTACATACATGTTTCTTTTTGGTGTCCAGCAAATGGGCTGGAGAAGCTCATCTGATACTATCTTTTAAATGTGGTGGATTTGCAGGCTAGCAATTGGTAAAGCTAGTGGTAAACAGAAGAAGTGCAAACAAAAAAATGACAAGGAAAATGTTGGTTTTCTAGAGAAATGATCGTTTTAGAGACTTGATGCTATTGAACTGGTTGAGAAATGTCTTCAGCCTTGTGGCCTAGATCAGGGATTCTCTCTATCTGGGTTTACTGGTCCAATAATAATAATAATAATAGACTTAGTAACTGTTTAAGAGAAAATGGCAGCCCTTCACATAGCTATTGATATCTTTGGGCAGTTTAGAAGAGATCAGTGAAGCATCTGCGAGAGCCAGTGTACGTATAGCAACCAGTCCCAGTAGACCACTGGCAGCATGGCTGGAAATCCCAGCTCTGCACATACTACCTACAGTCACGTGTGTTTATATTACTATATGCAATAAGTATGTTGTGTGGGGTGGTATTCCCCCAGGGTGTAACTTTTCCCCTAAACCAAAGGGAATTAGGATGAAAGGTAGCAAGTTTGAAAATCCCCTGGCACCGAGATGGATTTCAAAGCCTGTGGAGTCACAGTCTTTAAAAAAAATGTTAGTTTTCCTGGCTGTTTAACCTGCTAGAGAAATCACAGTGTTTGCTGTGAATATGGAGCCCTGTCTAACTGCTACTGAAGTTAGTGAAAGGGATTATTAGCATTTTTTTTGGAGCTCTTTTAACAAAATATTGCACATGAAGTCAAAAGTGAGACTGTCTGTGCCTCTAGAACTGGTTTTAATGGGATGGAGAATCTACCTCACAGTGAGGGCACTGGAGCTCTGGGTGTACTTCTTTATGTACTTGGTACGTAAATCATAGAATCACAGAATGGTTTGGGTTGGAAGGGACCTTAAAGATTATCTAGTTCCAACCCCCCTGCCATGGGCAGGGCCACCTTCCACTAGAGCAGGTTGCTCAAAGCCCCATCCAACCTGGTCTTGAACACTTCCAGGGATGGGGCACCCACAGCTTCTCTGGGCAACCTGTTCCAGTGCCTCACCACCCTCACAGTGAAGAATTTCTTCCTTATACCTAATCTAAATCTACCCTCTTTCAGTTTAAAGCCATTACCCCTTTGTTCTATCACTTCATGCCCTTGTAAAAAGTCCCTCTCCAGCTTTCTGTAGGCTCCCTTCAGGTACTGGAAGGCTGCTATAAGGTCTCCCCGGAGCCTTCTCTTCTCCAGGCTGAACAACCCCACCTCTCAGCCTTTTTTCACAGGAGAGGTGCTATTGTGTTGTCTCATTTTAGAACAATAATATGAATAATAGTTTCTTGAAAGCATTCTGGGCTTTTCTCTTCAAATTTTAATATATTAGTATAATCATGTTTTTCAAGCTATTCAGAGGTGTCTGGTGTGATTCATATTTTCTGTGCACATGATACTTAACTTGCTTGTCAGATGGGTTATGAACATAGGTATTTACTTGCAGGCACTGAAATTATGAGGCATTAATGAGAAGAACAGGTGCACACTTGGAGATGATTTTTATGGAAGTTTTCATGTGTGTCCTCCAACTAAAAGTAGTTTATCTGTTGCCATAAAAATCAAAATAAGGGGATCAGTAGGGCAGTGTCCTGTTTACTCTGGGTAATCACTAAATCCATTAGTACCTTTCTTCCCTTCCCTGTGGTGGTCTTTGGCTTTTTACACAGAGCGTATCTTCATTACTGTTTTTGTTTAAAATGTACCTGACACTTTCTCTTTTCTCTCACATTTATAGGAAGGTAACTGGAGTAGTTTGGGGGATTTTATTATTCAGGCTCGAATTTCATGTCTTCATTTTCTTTAAACCATCTGATGAAATATCGTCTGACATTCTGATGAAAACTCCAATAACAACACTCAAAGAGAATCTTTTCAGGGAACTTTGCTAGCACTTGCCAGTTTTGCTGCGTACAAATTAAATGTGAATCACAATATACAGTTATTTTTCTTTCTTCCATATCCTCCTAAACTAGAAAACAATCTCTAAACTTGTTACAACAGATCTTCAGTTTGGGTGGTCTTTGAACTGGCTAGAGCAGAGCTCTGCTTTCTGAGAGATTCAGTACTATTTCTTTTTGGGTGTCACTCTTCAGTGTAGGACGGTCTCTGTCTACATCATTAGCAAAATCCTTCTCTTTTGGTAGTAGCCGGTCACTAAGGAATGAAGTGAGTAGGCAGCCAAGAAAGTTAAGGAAGGTCATCTCCATTCTCCTCACCGCTATAATTACTGTTTTGCAGATGGGTGAATTTCCATCTTTGTTTCACAAAGATTTAGTATAAAATAATGAATAACGAATGAACTGTTACTGAATGTGGAGTTGCATAGCATTATCTCATATGATTAAGCTGGTGGGGGAGCCTGTGCAGGAAGGGCTGGTCTTCTGTGTTTTGGGGAGGGGCAGCTGGATAATAAGATTCACTGGCTTTCTTAATTACATCCCTAGCTATAGACATACAGGTGGTACCGCCAATTTCAATCAGATTACTGACACGAACGTAAATTAGGTACACGTGGGTGCACTTTTGTGCTATCAGTGGTATTGGGAATAAGATTTCCTGTCTGTTTTGGTTAGAAATGATGAAAATTCTGTCCTTCCAAAACAAGCAAAAAGATGGCATTTCTTGTAAAAAAAGCTGTCGTTGTCTTGTTGTTTCAGGAAGTTTTCTTAACCATTTTTTAAGTCACTAGGCAGAATGAAGAATAAAGGGTATTGCTAATGGCACATCATTGTTGTTGTACTCTATTATGGTCCCTTTGTTATTTCTTTGAGCTAAAAGTTATGACAGTATCTCTGTAGTGTCCTTTAAAGTAATGGAATTTCTGGGAGAGTGATGTTTTTGGTTCTTCGAGTTCTCTTTAGGAAGTAATGACAATAAAAATCTCCTCCTTGTCCCCAGAAACCGAGTGACTCATTTATCCAGATGGGTACAGTATGAATTGTGTCTGAGAACCAGGGACTGGAATGCAAAGAGTTTGGTGTTGTTTGTAATGTGGTTGAAAAGCTGGTCATATAAAACAGCAGCAGAAGTTTCTTTTAAATCCACAGAGTTCTCTACATCAGCTTGCAGGGACACTTTCCATCTGGGAAGAAGATGTTGCGTAGGGGAAAATTTCTGAATTTTTACTGCTATAGATAGTGAATTGTGTCAGTGAGGAGCTCATGTTTCTATATGGTATAAAAACTGTTACTAAATCCAAGCAGTTTTAGAGGCTTAAGCACCGAGAGAAGGCCCTCCTCCCTGTGCATCTTTTCTTTTGTGCTACCTTAAAAAGTGCCAAGTGGAAAACTGGTATTTTGTTATCAGTCGAGCTGTGCAGGAAGTTTCTTCCATCCTTCCTCTAGGTCCTTGAAGTATTGCTACTTCAAGTTGATACGGTGTCATTTCTGGCACTGCTTTCCACCATTCGCATACTGGTTTGGGGTTTATTACACTGAGCTCTTCTTACTTTGTACAGAACAGGTATTTGAAAATGAGACAGTCCTTCCCCAGCCCCCCAAAAGACACTGCACTGTACTATAAGAAGGGTGAGGAGCCAGGGACCATCCCTGAGCAACACTGCTGGCGCTGCTTTTGCTGGGACTGTCGGGACCCTGCCTTTTACAGTCTGCAAACCCTAGGCATGTTCTGGTGGAGGTGCCACTAGAAATGTTACCTGCAGAGAGGACTGTATGGCACGTAGGAACTATGGATCCCCATGTCACCTGCTGGAAACCACTGGTCTGTACTGTCTGGTCTCAATGTACTTACCCCTTGCCTTTCTCAAGCTCCCACTTCAGAGTTTACCTATAGAAAACCTAGGAGGGTTATTGAATTAACAGAGACCTGCTTTCGAGCATCTTCCTTTAGCTCATATGTTTGTGTGATTTAAAATGTAATTAATTTACAATTGTTTCGTAGTATCTGAATAGATTTTTCACTAACCTGGAGGAGAATTGGCTATTTATGTTCTGAAAATGATCATTACTGCTAAAGTACTGCCAAAAGTACCGTGGTGATGTTCCTTTGTATGTTAACTCTTAAAAACTCATTCCTGAACTAAGTCTCTGATGCAAAAGCTCGTCCCCTCACTTAGCATTCCCTGCATAATTACTGTCTTGTCCCTGCACCAGGCTTCCTTGCATGAGTTCTCCTGGTGGCCCAGGCTAAATAATTCATGGCCCTAATTCTTAAGACTTCCCACATTTTACTCCTTTCTATCTCTCTGACACAGCCTCCTTTTTCTCTCTACCTTACAGGGATCCTATTAGCCTGAATACATTTATTTGGGTAGCCCCTCCTTGCCTTTCTCCCCGGTGCTCTTATACGACCACTAAACCCAGAAATCCTTGCCTAGCGTTTGCCTGTACTGAGAATGACATCCTCCCTTTCCTCTAGGAAAAGCCTTTAATGCTCTTCGTAGAAATTAACATGGAGGTTTTGAAGCAGTGACTGAGAGAGCATGGTTTTGGATGCCCCGGGTGCTGTAGCCAGCAGTGCAGGCAAGCGCAACAGCTGAGCAGGTCATACGAGGAGTGTTTCACGTGTGCTCGCTTGTTTTGGCGTGCCTCACGTCGGGCCGTATCTTATCTCTTTGCGGACTCGCTTCATGCTGCTATTGGCCTTTGTCACCCATTCCTGCTCTCACAGCAGTCTGGTGCATCCACTTTTTCCTCTTTGCTTTCGAGCATATTTCAAAAGGGCTGTTTTGTCTGTGCATGATGAAGGTAAGTCCTTGAGCCGTTGTTCGGGCAGTCCTCCCACGTGGGGCAGAGATTTGCCTCACACAATAGCAGAATAAGGATTGCAGCAGCTAGTCTGCAGGCTGTAAATTAACTTCATGGACCAGGTCATACTGCACTTTGAAGTTGTTGCTTTTTCATTTGTGTGCTTCCCCCATTTAGTTTTCAAGAATATAAATCTTTAGGAAGAATTATCATAGTTTAAAAGGCTTAGACAAATAGCAGCTGGTATTGGTTCATGGTCTCCAATTGGTTCCAGACATCCCTGGTTTTGATAAGACTACAAGACAATTCCAGAAATTCCCTGCCCACAGCTTTTGCTAATGCCATTAAATGTAACGTTGTGATTACCGATGCTTTTGGAGCCGATTAGCTAGCATCCTGTGTGACTGATAAACACCGTAATTTAATTATTTCTTCAGAATGTCCTCGTGTTGTATCCCACTCCCCCTTCTTAGATTATCTTTATTTTAAAATACAACTTAGTAGAAATGTTTAATGGGGATTTTGAAGAAGGCCTCAGAAACACAAGGATGCCTGTGTTCAGCTTGTGCTCAATGGGGACAGGATGCTCCACTCCAGCAGCGCCCAGAACAAGCCTTGCTCTGTTCCCAAGCTATTCAAAGTTGGCTTGGCTCTGTACCCATGGAGGTGTCATCCCAAAGGGAAAGACTTCACCTGAGCTTGTAGCTTTTGGCTTTGTGAAAAACTGACATCCATGTTTTCATTCTGGTTGGGTGTTGACACAGAGAAGGAGCTTGTCACAAAACCTCCTATTGGAGGTTACGTCCCATGCGTAAAGTACTGGCAAGCAGAAGAATGCTCTGTGAGGAGTGTCTGAGAGCACGAAGAATGCAAAGTAAAGGGCAATGATCAAATAAACACAAGAAAAAAATGACTATTCTTTCTGAGGCACAAAGGATGCATGTTTTGAATGTCTGTGGTGAGAGATTAGATGAGGCGTCTTCATCATGTGTATCTCTCTGTCCTTTTTCTCTGGACTTTTGTGAATTGCTCTCATGATAAGCTTTTGTAAATTCTATCTTTTGCTTTTAATAGCCATTCCTTGAAAGGTTTTTTTTTTTAAGTGTACTGTAAATTTTGCATTTGCAGATGTACAAGATGGTATGTTGTCTTCCCTTTATTCACCCTCCCCACCAGATAAGATTACCTCTTACTTCCAAAAGTATAACCATAACTGATGCCACAGCTTCTGAGCACACGTGTAAGGAAGTCGGAATAGGTAATGTCTCAGTTGTAGTACAAGCCTCAGCACCATTTTGTTAACAGGGCCTTTTTCACCCTTCACCCTTCCATTGCTCACTTCTTAGTTGTTGAAAGTAAGAGGCAAGATTCTTGTTTAGTTCTTGTGATATTTGGCAGCATTATAAGGAAACTGAACTGATTTTGCTTCTAGATGAGCCTGCAGATCATAGTTCACCTGAGATTTTTATTAGATTTATCAGCCTGTTTTCTGAGTCATAAAGGTGCATGTCCCAACCTTGGCTAATCTCAATGTAAGGTGATAATGTCCTGTATGCACAGGGACAGGCAGGGCATGCCGGTGAAAGGTATGAAGTCAATGCACGTTAGAGAAAACGTGATGAACTTTCTCCGCAGCCCTAAACCACCTGTTGGAACAACCAACATGCAGTGATTGGAGCTGACGTTGAAAGATCAGCATTGTCAGGGGATTTTAACGATCTTCAGTACGTGGACTTCGTGTACATTAACCTAATGGACATGCCTTTTCTGCTTTCCCATGTGTGAATGTGCCTACTCTATTAAACACAGCTGCCTTTTTATTTGTACTATTTATTGGTATTAATGTATATTGTACACTGCGGGGCAGATTTTAGCTGCAACTACCAATCTGTAAGTTGGGGAAATGAAAAGCAAAATTTGGCTTTTGTGCAGTGCATAAGAACATGTGTTTGTGTAGATGAGTGTGTATCTACCTAGATCCTTAAAATCTGTCATCTAAGTCTTGATTGAGAACTTTATTTGTCTAGTAAATATTTTAATCTCTACGCTTTCCTAATTTTACATTGAAACTGGATTAAGCTGTCTGTTACATCTGCATGTACCTGTGTTAGATATGGATAAAAATTGCATGAAGGGTGCATATACGTTCTTGCTTTTGGTCCAGTGATTTGTATTGGGCATATATAGCTCATTTTTGCAGTTTGCCTGAGCATAAGCATGTCTTAACCTTAACGTAAGCATGTCAGACAAAGAACTGCACATGCTGGTGTTGCCAATATTGTCTCCCGTTCACAGATAGAGAGGCCACAGGATGATAGTAAAGAATGAGCAGGACCTGTCAGTGTAGCTACTTCACTTTGCGTAGGCATTAGTGTAGCTGTGCAGCTTTGCTTTCAGCCAGCCAGCTATACAATCTAAGCTCATAAAAATGAAGGAAACAAAACTAATCTCCAAAAAAGAGAGAAAGAGAGAAGGGCCGGGGGGGGGGAAGGCTTCATGAACCACAGGGTTGTGTTTTTATGTAACTGCTTTTGTGGCTATCAAACTACCCGAAGTTCATGGTATGTTCATCTTGTCAGTATGCATTTAAGACCACCAGCTTTGTTTTATTTCAAGCCATCTTTTGGGTTGATGTAACACAATATGACTGAATGTGTTTTGGCAGGGAATAACTAATCTAATCCATATACCACCAGATGAAAGTAATTTACTATGGGTTTGTGGAAGAGCTTGAATTTTCAGTGCCGCCCACAAAGACATTTTTCCCCTTTTAATTGTCCCTTTTTGTATCTAAACAGATCCAGCAATGGGAACAGAATCTGGAAAAATTTAACATGGACCTTTTCCGAATGCGATGTTACCTAGCCAGTTTGCAAGGTGGGGAGCTCCCAAACCCAAAGAGCCTTTTGGCTGCTGCCAGTCGTCCTTCAAAATTGGCACTGGGGCGGCTCGGTATTTTCTCCGTCTCATCCTTCCATGCACTGGTAAGTCCGAATGCACTTTTCATGGGTGCGTTACACAAAACCATCATTAATATTGTACTTAGATGTGGAATTGTGCTGGGATAATACATGGCTGCACCCACATGCATTGGCTCAGACAGCCCTGTTCCCTTCTCACCCTTTCTGCCTGTTCCTTGACTGCAAAAAAAAATGTTCTTCCACAGGCACATACTTTGAAACCATGAGGATATGGCCATGACTTTTTTTTGGTCCCCAAAGACTCCAGAATTGGGTACTTCTGACCTATATCTAAAAAAGAAACAAACCAAAATATTCTTCAGGTGTAGATGAGTCATTGCATTGAAATTTTGTCACTACGATTTCACCTCCACTGAGTTCAGAGTTTAAAGTGTATAGGGGCTAAGTCACTTAGAGTGAAAAGAGCCTCACACTGAAATGCCCAAAAGTGATTCAGGTCCCCCTGGGCTGAGCTGATCTTTTTTGGAGGTCCCAGAGGGCTCTATTTTTCAGAAACAGTTTAATACCCTCCTGAAGAGGAAGTATTTTTAGAATAGGCTAAAACTAGAGAGAATCCAAAATTATAAGTAACTTTTTAAGAACTGGGGCCTGTGTTTGCAAAGAAGAATGAGGGAGATCCTCAGCTCCTGTAAGCTGTTGCCACCCTGTCAGCTTTAAGTGAAGTATGGCTGTAGCAGATTCGCCTCTGCTCTTTAACCTTGGCAGGACCGTGAGGCTGGTCTTGGCAGAGAGGGACGGACCACATCTGCTGCGTGAGAAGTCAGTCTGAATAGTAGTCCTGAAAGTCCCATCAGGGAATGTGTTTCTCTCTGCCATTGTTTTTATCTGTGTGGTTTATGTCTTTGCTTGTTAATAACTCAATGCCATAGCACGTTTATCGCCTATGTTTGGCAATTTTGAGGGTCTTTCTTCCTCTAGCAATTTCATATCTGAATGATAGGTTATCATTCTTCTTTGGAGTCTTTTCATTAACTTCTTTTATTGTACAGAGCAATATTTTCTCAGTTCCTCCCTTCCTATGACCTTCTAATTTTGCCCCATGACAAAAAAATTATACTATCACGCCACTGGAATGCCAAAACAAGCATCACTGCTGAGTTTAAAACACTGTCCTTGCATCTTGGCATATTACATTGAGGTGAACTGAAGTAGCTCTCATTTGATGCCTCAAATTGAAATAACTGTCCATGTTTTGCTCTTATGAAAGTGATATAGGAAGGCCTGTCTCTGTGTTTAAATAGATCTGCTCCAGGGATGAAACTGCTCTCAGGAAACGTACCCTATCTCTGTCACAAAGAGTCCGAAATAAGAAGGGTTTATTTTCTTCGCTAAAAGGACTGGACACATTGGCAAGAAAAGGAAAAGAAAAGCGACCTTCCATAACTCAGGTAGATCTTATTTGCTCAGGATAGCATAGAACGGCTTGTTTCTGCTGGGGCTCATCCTGCGAGGTGCTGTTGGTGCACCAACACAGGTGGAGGGTGACGTCTGTCCATGGAATTTGCATTCGCAATTTCAGTAGATGTGGCAGACTTGCAATGGGAACATCACTTGTGAAGAGTATGTATCTAATTTTGGGTTTCTTTGTGAAAAATAAGATCGGTGAATGGGAGGTTTTGACCCAGTAGTTTATTATCAGCAGCACGAGACCATCAGGTTTGAATTTGTAAGAAAACTTGCCTTCTGGCATATCGCAAACTGTTTGGAAGTAGGGTTTCTTTGGAGATAGCCTATATGCACGGTCCTTAACACAGTGTTGTATTGGCTTATGACTGGGACTCTGAAGCACTATTGCAATTTAATGTAGAGTAACACAGGTGAGTCTTCAAGGGAAAAAGAGGAGAAACTGCTGCAAAGACAGCCGTCTTTGGCATGGCCTCTCAAAGCAACACGCCCTGCTTGGAAGTACATTTTAGCCAACAGGAGAAGACTGCTGTCACGCAGGAGGCCAGCTGCAGGTGCAGACAGCTGACTAATAAAGCCGTGCCAGTTTAGACCTGAAGGTCTAAGCTGAAGGCTTGGCGCAGGTTTGATGTGGTGGGGCAGGATGGCCTGGGGAAGAGGGGCTGTGCTCGTGCGTGCCCCCACTGAAGGGCTGCGTTACTGCTAACGAAGCTACAGCATCTCACAGGGTCATTTTCTCCTTGTGAAACTAATGGCCTGTGCACGCATTTAGTGTAAACCCCACAATTCGGGAGTCTGTATTTCTTAATAAAAACACAATTAAATGTGAAACAAAAGTTCGCTGTCTTCTCCCTGACAAAAAGGTAAGTAACAGCAGAGACACTTCCATGACGGTGAGGCAGAAGGTGTAGAGGTGCACCCACGTGCAGAACATTACTATTTTCACTAGCCTTTGCACTGTCTGCTGTTTCTTCTCCAAAGCAGTATTTTGTGCATTGTTGATTAGGTGACTTTGCTCCTGCTGTTCCCTGGCCCTTGTATTTTGATTTTATTAGTCAAAAATCTATGATCGGCACTTGAAAATCAGCTGTTCTTGCATGTCTGGTAATCTGCTTGTGGAATATTTAAACAAGCCTATCTGTACGCATACTGCAATAGTCCCAGACCTGATGCAACAGATTTAATGCTGCAAAATAACACATCAGGATTTTCTGGTCTAGTGGTTTGTATTTTTAATAGGTAAATATCTATGTGTTACACTGGGATTAAGCTTCTTTGGGTGACTGTTACGCATTTTAGCATATCAATCGAGATGTGTTTACATGGTGAAATTGAGTAAGAATAAAACTCAAGTCTGTCTTATGAAAGAGGGAACTGAAGGAGAAATATTCTCCAGGTCATCCTTTTTACATCATTTCCCTGTGTTCCCCAGCAGGTGAGGCCGGTCTGCGAGTATTGCACCTCTATTTCTTTATTAATAAGAGTCCTGAGGGAAGGCATGTTATGCCCCTTAGCTCCGTTCCCAGCGGAGCTGATAGCTCGCACTGTCTTAACTGGGTAGTACGTCCTCCCGTATGCTTTATAGCCTGTGAAGGGGATTCTGTGAAGCTCGGGGACGGGGAATCTTGTTTCCGTGGCAAGGAGAAGAGGCTCCTGCTGCCCTCCCCGTGCTTTTCCGAGTGCGGAGGAGGGAGCCCTGGTGCAGGTGGAGGTGCCCCCGGCACGTCCTCACGGTCCTTATTCCAAACCTTGCAACCAGCTGGCCCAACAAAGTGTTCATTTTCATCCACGACCTAAGGTTCTTGATTTTTTTTTTTTTTTAATTAAACATCCTACAATAAAATTAAGGAAATGTAAATGCTGAGCGTTGCATATGAATAACACCGACCTATGAGTCATACCCATAACAGTGAGGAATTTTTAAGGGCATGGCTTGCAAACTGACCCATGAACCTAGAAGGTGGCTGAAAAGGGAGCCACGTCCTTGCTCAGACTTGTGTGTATGCACATAATTGTATATCAAAATCAGAATAGGCCTGAGGCTGCCTTTCTTATCATCTCTTTCAGCCCACTGGGGAACTGGGTTAAGAAGAGAAGTGGAGCTCGCTTCTCTGCTCATTGTGCTGCTATGTCTGTGTCAAACAATAGGTTAAAAATGTCCTGCTTTCTTGGATTTAATTAAAGTTCATTTGACTAGAGCTGGTATGTTTTAATTTGCCGTACCCTAGCTTCAAAATTAGATGGTATATTCTTGAACATCGTTGTGTCAGAGAAGTTTTTAATTTTATCTTAAGTTTAATTTTATGGTATTAATAAAAAAAAAGGTTCAGAGTTTCTATGCTGGGAGGCTTTCGTAAACGTTAATGAAGTGGCTCAGTCTTTTACAAATCAGTTAATAAAACTGCACTGTAGCAGATGGAGGATGTCTAGGCTCACATTATCCTCAGTTTCTTAAATGCTTATCTGCTTTCTTGTGTCTAAATGATAAACTGTTTTGAGAAATCATAAACAATAAAATACTTTGATTACATCTGTGGGTGAGACAAGGAAGAGGAAGTTCAGAAGTGGTGACCTTTATTTGCATTGGCAGAAACTGGATTTCATATGAAATTTTAAGAGAGAGTTTGTTGTTGTCTTGGATTATCCCAAAAGCTTTTGCTAGCACAAAAAAAAAAAAAAGAAAAGAAAAACTTAAGCAAAAAAAGCTCAGGTGTAAGTTTGATATTGTCCTGATTTGCTGACTGCAGAAGGAGGTAAAAAAATGCTATTTATATTTGCACTTTGGGAGGGTAATGTTATTACCTGCAAATCTCAACATCGTGTATAAACTGTATCGATCTATCCGTGTGTTTATACAACCCTTATCACCAAAATATCTGATTGTATCCATAGCCATTTATTGGATTTTTAAAGATTTCATTAATAAGCCTAACGCCTTTGTGAGATACTAGTAGTTAAGCTTTCAAAACAGATGGGGAATGTAAGTCTCAGTTTCTGCTTTCATCACTTCGAAAGCAGACACAGTAGTCAGCTATTTTCATTACTTAATAGTGCAGGTTTTGGGTCAAGTATGCCTTTAAAGCTAAGCTAAAGTTTCCCATCGATAGTGTCAAGCTAACTGCTTGGTTAGAAGAGATGAAAAACTGTAGGGTAAGAAGGTTTAGAAAACAGCAACAATGATTTGAAATAGTACCTTTAAATCATTATGAGATTTGTAGCTGTACCTAACAGTACCGCGAAGGGTGAAACTGTAACTTTGAGCATAGTGCATGATTTGAAGGTAAATGACCTTAATCTTATTGCTAAACAGTAGATAGGAAAAAACAAGGACATGAATGCTTTTATACATATTTGAATGTGAGTGTGCATGTAGCCTGAAAGAGAAAACTTGCTTAAGTTTTCTTTATAGAGGGAGATTTGTATTTCTTTAATACTTCTTCTAGTCAGAATAAGATATATATTTATTCTTTTTTTTTTCTTTTTTATTTTTTGAAGAATTTACCTAACACAGGTAAGAAATAAAGGGTTTTATTTGTTTAATCTATTTATTTATCTGTAATATTTTTAATAGATTTTTGATTCAGCTGGAGGACATGGATTTGCTAGTGTCCAAAATTCAGCCAACTCTGCTGAGGTAAGATATGCCTGTCCTCGTTTGTTTTCAAATTCCTGAATATATTTCACTAAGTGTATGATGAGGCTGGTTCAGAAACCCCACAGAGCTTCATAAAATGCAGTTAGCGTTAGATGGCAGGATTGTAATTCTGCTAATGAAACCACTTTAACGTAAGTTTCTGAACATGCATGGTAGCCTTTTTTAAAAAAAACTAATAATTTTAAAAAAATCCCTAGAAGCTTCTTCACAACACTAATCCTTACAGCGTATACGCTGTCTGAGAGAGATTTGGAACCGAGCTTGTTTGAAAGCATCCTTCACAGTATGGCAAAACCCAAGGTGTATTTTTTCCCCTTTGCCTACTTCAACAGAAGCTGTATGTTTTGAGTATAAAGGCAAATAAAGTCTAATTAAAGTCTGTGGAGCATACCAGCAGAGAAGTGTGAGTTAATATATAGCTGGAGGTTGCCCAAGTAAAGGAAGAGGAAGTGGCATCCCCTCAACTGCATTACTCAGTAAATAGCTGCGGCTGATTTTTTCCGGTGCCCAGGAGGAGGAGAGCTGCTGCTCACCCCTGCCTGGCATGAGTCATGGTCCCTCTCAGCTCCCGCATCCTCACTGGGGATAGTGTTGCCGTCCCCTGGTCTGGAAGCAAAGCAGGACGCTCCAAAATCCATGATCACATACATGTAGGACCACTGAGTGTTGTCTGTGTACTGCGGGGCTTACACAGACAGAATCCTTCTCCCTCGGTACGCTTGTGCAGGCTCCAAATAAAAAAGTCAAATTAAGTCTTAGGCACAGGGTTTCTGGACTTTGTTTTCTGTATGGTATAGCTGAATTTCTTTAGCAGCAACATGTGCCAGACTCAAAGGGATATTTGTCTTCCCATCTACCCCCTGTGCCTTTTCCTCCTTTGTTCCCTGAACTAGATATTCCCCCGATGCCGTTTAAAACTTGAAAGAAGACTTTAAAAAATCATACTACAGTACTGTTCCCTTTCAGCTGAGTTTGTGTACCAGGTATTAGACAAAAGTCAAAATCTGCATTTAAAATGAAATATTGCTCTTGAAAATGATTAACTATAATGAAGAGCTGTAATGAATCTCGTGAGGAAGGTTTGGACAAAGTTCATCATTTCTCATAGGTTTTTATGTTCGATTTTTGTATCATTATGTGCCACATGGTTCATTTTCTCATCAAGTGCATTCATTTAATGGCTGGGTAGGAAAGAAATATGTAATTATGCAGAAGTTATACCACTGGGAGAGGCATCTCCCACTGACAGCAGCTAATCCTATAATGCTGTTTTGCCTCCTGAAAGTGTCTTAGTTACTTGACCACTTGCTTGTTATGTCCTGGGGTGGGAAAGTATTGAAACCAAATCACTCCTCTCTTTTCAAAATAAATTATAATTATGAGGGATTTCTGGGTGAAACGATCTCCTGTAGAGAACACCTACAATTTCCTCCAGAATGTGCCATTGGGTGTGGTGTGGGATGGCATCCATTTCCCACCTCAGAGACAGCAAACACAATTCGTTCCTGTCCGGTCCTGTTAAAACATGGAAAGGTTTGGTCCCTCCTAAACCTGAGGAGAGGCAGAATCTCTTGGGTGCGCCCCTGAAGGTTTCTCCCGAAGGGCTGTGACACCAGTCCCTCGGTTTAGCACCGATCCCCTCGGGGCTGGGAGGTCGACGGTGCTGCCTTGTGCAATGGGGTCTGCAGTGGGTCTCCTGTACTCTGGCGTAGTAAGTGCATTTGCTCTTCCTGAACCCTTTTGAGGAGACAGAGAAGGGTTTTGAAGGTGCCAGGGAGCAGGCAGAATGAAGTCCTATCCCTTTGGTGCCGTGTTGGGGAAGGGACAAGGTCTGGCTTCTTGACCCAGCTCTTGCAACAGGATTTATGTGTTCTCTGTAGCTGCTGGATAAAAGCAGCCTGCTCCAAATTCGGGCAGGGGCTCACAGGCCCACTCCCTGGGTAGAGGGGACCAGCGTGGGGGCAGTGTCGCTGCAGATTTTGGGCCAAGCTTTTACAAAGCTTAGCAGGGTTGTGTTTCAAGGCTGAAAAAACCCACCCCAATTTTGATGCTGAAGCAAAGCTTTGGAGCTAAACCTTATTTCTAGAAAAACATAATTATTATTATTATTATTATTATTATCATCATCTCAACCTCATTTCTAAAACCTTTTTTTTAATGGGGATTAAATATAGCGTGGGCATTTTTAAGATCCTGACATTTTGATGAATCATACGACAACTCAGAAATGATTCATCATAACTCTGAAAACCGTTACTTTGGCATCAGCCCAGTTTCATTGGCTGATTTCAAATGAAAAACAAAAACAGCATCAAAACTTTTATAAAATGCTACCTGAGGAGTGCAGTGAATGACGAATAGTGAAGTCTGCCAGAGAGGCTGTATGTTCCCTGAAAAGGATGATAAAAACAGAGGCAAATAGTGGGGGGAAATTATGAAGTAACCTATTGGTCCTGCAGCAGCCCTGTGGCACAACGTGTGACAGTCTGCAAATGCTGGCACCTATTTCTGGAAAATTGGATGGGTTGTTATAACTTTATGTGGCAATGAATGAATGAGCTATTGTAGAATTAGTCACTGCAGGCATAACAAGGAAAAAAAAAGTCCCTTTTCATGTCAGATTTTCTGAGATGGAAAATGTGGATGAAGCAACAGTGCCTTGACTGCAGTTAAGGAACGTAGTAATGTTTAATAGAAGAGGCAAATTTATCTCAAGGCGTATGCTTGAGTACCAGTGTACGTGGCAAGGAAAGGAGAGCATCTTACACTGGCTGCAGAACTTTCTGTCCTGTCTTAAAAGCTTCTGGAAGAAGGTGGCCTTAAACCTATTTCTTATCACCATCATCCTCTGTTTTGGGTTGGTTTTGTTTTTATCTCTGGCAATAGTGAGATTTATTTCTGTTGGACAGATTTGAAGAACTACTGTTGCAGTGCAATAAACCATTGTGGTAGTTACAAACCTCTGAGCTGCTGGGAGCATCTCCCTAGCTGAGGCACCGTAGCTTTGGTTTTCCCTGGAGGAAGCCGCCGGAGAATTCAGTCTGACTCATTCCTGCTCAACTCTCGCAGCCTGCTTGCCTTGCCCTTTCTCCTTTCTGTTATTTACACCGTGGAAGGAGGGCAGCGTTCATTCCCAGGCACTTGATTTAGTGCTTCCTGAGAGGACCATGCTTCTATGGGAATTACCTTCTTCAACGACACCAGTGTTATGAGCAGTCTGGAACCACAGCCACCGAGGTGAAACTTCACCTGGTGTAGATTTCATCGCTCCATTAATTGCAGTAGCATAACAGCATTCCTGTTATGTATAGTAGTTGCTGGATTTTAGTAGGATTTCCATGGACCTGTGTTAATTGAAATTTCATTTTCAACTAGTTAAAAGGGACAGTTGAGCAACAGGTATAAGATTCGTGAATGCCATTAATTCATTAATATTATTCTGCCAAAAGCAGTGTTACGCTGACATCAACCCTGTGCCATACTCAGGGTTGGCTGCAACCTGAATTTCTGCGTTGTTTGGTAATTACCTGAGTAAGATTGCTTACTACATAATTTTCACAGCCACAGTTGTTATTTGGAAAAACAAAATAATATTGGTGTCTCTGTTGCTACTGGTAGATTGTTGTCAATAACTGCTGCCTGCAGCAGGGGAAGCAGTCCCTGTGCAGTGACTTTACTGCAACTTTTAATCGCAGTGCACCCCTGGGCTTGTACCCTGCAGAGCCAGGAGTAAGAATTGCATAATCAAGGGCCTTTATGTAGGCAACAACCGCCCCCAACCCAAACAAACAAACAAAAATACAAAGAAAAAGCATTAGGGAGGTAGGCACTCCCGAGAACAGCTCAGGATATCTTAAGACATGTCTTGGGTGGCAGTTCTGCCACTTTGCAGGGTTATTGTCCCTTTCCATTGACTGTGAGGGGAATTGAGGGACCCTATCTGCATAAACTTAAATGCCTTGATGTGGGTATTTGAGTGACGTGCTGAATAGGCAGACCCAAATATATAGGTGACACTCGAAATTCTGAACAGCTCTCAGTGTTTTTCTTCTTGTGTGGCTTCCTTTGAAACGTGTAGCCTGAAGTGCAGTACAAGAGAAAGTGTGAAAATGAAGGGTGAAAAAATGACAGGGAATTTATTCAGGGTGGATGTTGTTATTTGATCAAGCGGAGTGGCTTTGGGACGAGGGTGAATGTGAAGCAAAATGGTAAACAGGCAAATACCCTGTGCTACCTATGAAACAATATGTTCTTAAACTGTAAATAGAATAGGAACACTTTATTCCTGCTTTAGTCCTTTATTATGTTATGGCAAGCCTTGCTCCACAGTGCTCTCTGCTGGAAGTTTACTATATTATCATTTTCTGTCAAAATTACAATAATTCCGCTTTTTTTGCATTTGTCAATTAGGTAAAATTGTAGTAGTCAGTTCTTCTTAAGAATTCATTCGCACTGTGATATAATATCAGGTAGCTACGAGTTAAATCAACAGTTAATATCAGATGAAGGCATAAAAGCCCGTAATGGGAATGCAGAGGAAGTGCAGTCTGTTCTTAAGAAAATCAAGTCTTTGATAGTGAATGAGAGCAGGTAACAGAACTTTGTCCCTGTCTCGCCATGGGGAAATACACAGTACCATGTCTAAGTACATATCCACTGCAAACTGCCAATGTAATTGTACTTTTGGGTTTTTTTGCAACATCCACATATGTTGTACGTTTTTCCCTTGTTTCCAGCAGCAAGTCGATGACTTTTTGAATGTCTACTGCTCAGTGCCAGAGAGCATCCAGAAGGAGAGTGCTTGGGAAACACAAACATATGTTCACTTTTGTGACGGCCAAGGAGTGGCACTGACCCTCAAGCCAGAGCACAGGGTGGAAGATGTTTTGTCTTTGGCATGCAAGGTACTCAGTTTTCATGTACAATTGCACCTTGTTAATAGCTGTGGACTTGAGAAGGAACGTAATATATCAGAGGATGTCTAAATAGTGAGAGCACGATACCAGCATCTCCCTCTCACTGTATTAAGGCACACTGCTCTGTTTCCTTTAGTTGTGTTATTTGTGTATTGTAGCCGAGGTAGCAGGGTTGTGGAAAGGTTTTCAAGAAGCGTTGCTCCAGTCAGCGCACAGTGAATACTTAAAGAGCGGTGACGGCTTGCCAGGTAGTCAGCCCCTGAGAAATCTCAGCACGTGTCCACTCTACGTTGTCATTGCAGCGACCCCAGTTGTTCTGTACAAATTAATCACAGAGGAGTAACGGGGACTGGTTGAGTTAATGCCAGGAGATTAAGACATTTAAGACTGCTGTGACAAAGGCTATGATATATATTTGCTTCTTAAAGGACCCTTTTAAGCTTTTAATTAAATACCAGCTCTACTTGTGAATTTCAAAGAGTGCATTCCCTTCTGAAAGTCAGTGCCAGCAATTTGAGAGGGTTTGCTATAGATCTTGGGACAGAAAACTGGGTCACAGGTTGAGGGTAAAGTAGAAATACCAATTTTAACTACAGACAAAAGACCAGCACCTCTAGAACATCGCAGTGTACCTAGCACCTTTGTCTCCGTATGTGTCAGTGCTTGAATTTAGCTCTAACTTAATGAATCAAGTCACTTAAATTATGCAAACAGGCTTTTTGGAAAAACTAACTTTACTCCCAAGTTCTGTTTTCTGACAACTGGTAAATATAGTTTATTTACTTCACAAATAAAGGGGAAAAACAGGAAAAAAAGGAGTCCTGCTCTGTACAAAATCCAGCTGTAGCTTTTGGCATAGGTTAGTGTGAACTTTCAGGTGAGCTCATTCAACTGGCTTGAAGTTAATGAATTTTGAGGCTTCTAATGGAGGAAAGGACCCAATTTAATGGCTCTTTGCACCTGACAATGTTGTAAACAACAAAAAAAATTATTACAAGTTTCTAAAAATCCAGGGCCAACTATAGTTTTTAAATGAAAATAAGCACAAGATTTAGCCAAGTCACAATGCGTCTCTGTGGCATCACTGAGAATAAATTATCTTCTCATTGCTTTTGCTGGTGGAGACTGAATCCTGGAGAAACAGTTTAATGCCTGGCTTTTTTAAAAATTCACTGTACCTAGTCAGGCTAAAGGGATTGTCTGAGACATTATTTGACCACCAGATGGCACGGTAGAGCTGAAACATTTGGAAGTAGTTACAGTGACATGCACGACCTCTGAAAGGGGAAATAAAATTTATAAACGTAAAATTAAGTTGAAAAGGAAATTCCTTACCTCTCTTACTCCATAATTTCAAAGTATTTGTAATTGTAAAGTTGACTTTTAATTTTTGTTGCCTGTATCGCATGAAAATTTAGTTTTAAATTATTTGATTTTTTTCTTAAATGTTTTTCTGTTTTATTTTTTCTTTCTATTCTGTGTGTAAAGCTTTTCATAAGCATTCTCTAATGCTGAATACTTTCTGCTAATCTGTCCTGGTTCTTTTCCTTCTTACGTTTTCATTCTGCTCTGGTGAGTGTAAGGAATCTTTCTTCTTAACAGAACATGTTTGAATGTTATGTGTATAAGGATAAAGTTCAAAGGGGTTGTTTTTTTTCCCTTCATTCATGCTTTATGGGGTTTATACTTTTCTCATTTCTGTTTTCCATCTGAGGCTTTTGGATAGCACATATAGAAAAAAATGTGCATTTGAATACAATTGTTCAGGATACAGAACACATGCAACTCGTAAACTGTTACACATAATAAAATGTTAAGGTAATTGCTAGTTACTCAGTAGATTTAGATTTTGCAAGCTGCAGAGATGCGTTAAAGAGGTTAAATAACCCTCAGGGATGCAGTCATTCCTCCTCTTTTAGAAATGTTGCTTCCTCCTGTTTTAGAAATGTTGCTCTATTAACATGCTAAAATGAAATGTTTTGTGCAGCAGTCTCACCAGCATCCTGATTTTCAGAGAGAATCCCATCAGGGGCTCAACACTTTTGGGCTAATACCCTTTGGGAATATTCCTATTTCCCTTTGGCTTCCTGTTGAGACAGGATTTTTGCTTTGACCTCACGTGGTGAAAAAAAATAGGTGAAACTCTCTGATCGTAGATGAAACCCAGCAATAAAAATAAAATCCAATAAAGGCAAACCCTTAGGGAACCTGCTTCCCATCCCATCCCCTCTCCTAACAGCCCATACACGCATAGACATTTTCTACATCAGAAGAAAAAGTTGCTCAGCAGAACTGAGTCATTAAAAGTAGTCACAGAAAAAGATGGTTGTGAGTTTAAGTTCAAAAGGACAGAAAACAGTTGTGATATCTTTGGAAATATATAGCAGTGCTCAGTTAATCTAATAGCCAAGACAGTGTTTATGAAAGGATTTGGGAGGATCGTAAGGGAAAATGGAAATTGCACTTGAACCTTCTCTTCTAAGCAATGCAGCTAGTTTTGTTTATACCACAAAAATAGTTAGAAAATGTTGAGGATTGCTTTTGCATGATTTCTAATGACCTTTTTGTATGTGTGTGTCAATTCTTTGTCTTCTGGGATTCTGGAAATAAATAACAAATTCCAAACACCATTCTCTTTATTCCTTAGATGAAACAGCTGGAGCCAAGACACTATGGCCTACAACTCAGAAGACTGGTTGATGAAAATACTGAGTATTGTGCTCCTGAACCATACGAATATATAGTAGACCAGGAAAGTGTGACTCGTTTTAGATAAAGCTCTGTGATGTCTGTAGCAACATTTGGATTATCACCTATAAATATGTGTGATTTAGATCTAAAAGAAGGTTTTAAAGCTGTTCCTGGATTGCATTCTGCCATCCTTATTCACACAGTCCATGCCTATGCAGACATTTGGGTAGCTAGGCACTGCAAACACTCTCTTCAAGAACCGTTTGAAGATTTAAGTGGGGCTTCTGGTACAAAAGCAAAGCGTCAGTCTCTGCTCCAGGCTGGGTTTTCTATCTTTAGCTTACTCTGCATTTAGTCCCACTGATACCGGTGATGCTTGCACAGTAACACAGTTCTCTGTGTAAAGACAGCAAGTTTCGTCTCTTTATTGATGCAAAGAGCATTGTGCTTATTTCTCATGCAGTACCTTTGGGTTTTGATGCTTGCAACTTCAGAATTTGATGACTTCTGTTATTGTTTTTTTCCAACAGGTGTATGATGAAATAGAAATTTGTCCATTAAATGTTTATCACATTCATCTTACGAAGACTGAAAACATAAGTGATTTTGGTAAGCTCTCAGGAATTTTTCTTTTTATTCTTCTCATTGCTTACTTTCTCTCTTCAGGACTTTTCTGTCTCTGAGAGCAGGTAGAGCCATCCTTGATAGCTCGGAGTCTGAGTCTGCAAAAAACTCGAGGCATTATAACAAAGATCCAAACTGGTTGTTTTACACTGGGAAGCACATTTCTTATGTTTGGGAAGGGTCCACTTTCTAATTCTGCTGCGCTGGCCAAATAATTCAAGTGTGGAATCGTAAGAAGACAAATGTCCTTTGCCAGGTTTAATACAATCGGTCTCAGGCCATGGTCAAGGTCTGCCCTTTTCTTTTCTGGTAGTGGGATCCTCTGTTGGCACAGTATCAACAGTGTCCTTTGGTACAAATTCTGACAGGCTTTTTATCCGTGGGAGGTTGTTGTGCCTAGGAATAATTATATACCTTGCAAAGATATGGTGGCGTGGTCCCTCTGGCGTGGTCGACACGCCAGAGGGATGGGATGCCATCCAGAGGGACCTGGACAAGCTGGAGAAGTGGGCCTGTGTGAACCTCATGAGGTTTAACAAGGCCAAGTGCAAGGTCCTGCACCTGGGTCGGGGCAACCCCTGGTATCAATACAGGCTGGGGGATGAAGGGATTGAGAGCAGCCCTGCCGAGAAGGACTTGGGGGTACTGGTGGATGAAAAGCTGGACATGAGCCAGCAATGGGCG
>NW_008795490.1:4378461-4394686 GCF_000699145.1 Aptenodytes forsteri
GAGGGAGGTGATTCTGCCCCTCTCCTCTGCTCTGGTGAGACCCCACCTGGAGTACTGCGTCCAGCTCTGGAGCCCTCAGCATAAGAAAGACACGGACCTGTTGGAGCGGGTCCAGAGGAGGGCCATGAAAATGATGAGGGGGATGGAACACCTCTCCTATGAGGAAAGGCTGAGAGGGTTGGGGTTGTTCAGCCTGGAGAAGAGAAGGCTTCGGGGACACCTTATTGCAGCCTCTCAGTACTTAAAGGGGTCTTATAAGAAAGATGGGGGCAAACTTTTTAGCAGGGCCTGTTGCGACAGGACAAGGGGGAATGGCTTTAAACTGAAGGGGGGTAGATTTAGACTAGATAGAAGGAAGAAATTTTTTATGCTGAGGGTGGTGAAACACTGGCCCAGGTTGCCCAGAGAGGTGGGCAATGATCTAGTTGAAGATGTCCCTGTCCATGGCAGGGGGGTTGGACTAGATGACCTTTAGAGGTCCCTTCCAACCCAAACTATTCTATGACTCTATGAAGATACCTTTGTAAGGCAGCTCTGTGCTGTTCTTTAGCTGCAAGTCTGTTGGTATAAATTATTCCTTTCTGGGCTGTCTCACTCACTGGTTTGTATGGATTTGCTGCTTTTTAGTTCTGGTTTCCAGTTTTTGGATCTGTTTAAGACACCTCTATGTCTGATGGACACACAGCAGAAGTCGTACCGTAACGATGAGCTGTGTAACTGAAATGTCATATGGGGCTGAGGTAGAAAATATTTTTTTGAAATGTGATTTGTTTTTTTACAGCACAGCATGACATTTCTTGGAAGTTGAAAAGTTGCATTAACTTTAACAGGCCTTACAATGACTGAGAAACAGTGTGATAATTTCTCTGCGGTCCATGTGTGCACATGTGTCTCACAGAAGTATCCTCCCTCTGTTGTGTAGAGTCTACTAAATACACAAAATAAAAGGGAAATATTTCCGAGAAAGTTTATTTCATTTAAACCTCTCTTACTTCAGGTTTTGCTGTCACAGCACAAGTTGATGAAAATCAGCATCTCACCCGTATATTTGTAAGTGATGTTCTCCCTGATGGACTGGCATACAAGGAAGGTATTATATCGTATTTATGTTTAATACTGTACTTCATTATCTTTTTAAAGTCCGAAAACATGAAGGAGCTTTAGTACTGCTGTCTGAAATGATTCTTGGCTTTTACTATTCATAGTTTTCTTTCCTGAAGACCATAGAAAGTATGTGATATTAGGAAAGATAATGTACACAGAGTAACTGATTTATCCTTTCAATATAGTGGGGAGAGTTCTTGTTCACCCTTGGAGACAAAGTCTGCGTTCAGCCATCCAACCAAGTGCTTTTGCACAGAGGAACAGGCTGGAGAAAGAGTTCATCTCACACTGGGGAACCTCATGGGCTTGGTCAGTCTCCAAGACCCATCACTTCCACTTTTGCTGGCAATGAAAAGTAGCCTCCCTCCCCAAAATAGTTTTCTGCATACGTTTCTGTGAGTGCCTTCTCTACTGCGCTGCTCAGAAACCGTGCTTCTCTTCATCGGCACAGCAGGCTCACATGAGTTCTCTCTGAAAAACAGGGAGACAAACCCAGAAAAATGGAGACAGAGTTTCATTTGCTACCTGAGGGTAATGACCACTTGGTTGTTGCTGACCTTGAAAGGCAGCGGTTGCCACTGTTTAGATTTATACAAAAGCTGATAAAGACTCCGTCCGCTGTTGTTCCAGTTTTGCATGAATGATTTGATCTGCGTGACTAGTGCCTTATTCTTCCCAGATAATGAAATATGTGTTATCGTGCTGTACACTGGTGGTATCAGAGTCGTGAGAGGTGCCTCTGTTCTAATCTTGAAAGTTGTGCTGCCCTCCCACCCACCAAATTCTGTAGCATCTTTAGAAAGAAACAACTGGATTGCTATACTATGTGTAACACCTATCAAAGTAAGCATGAGGTTGATCTGTATAATTATAGCACAAATAAAGCTCCCATCGATTTTAATGGACTTGTGGTAAGATTAGGCTATTTGAACTAAAACTATAAAAATAAAAGGTGAATCAACATAAGGTTTGGTTTGTGACCCTTTACGTTTTATAGTCCCTCTTTTTTTCTTTTTCTTCTTCTTTCCTTTCACATGCTCCCAGGGCTCCGAGTAGGCAATGAAATCCTGAGCATAAATGGAGAGGCTGTGTCTGATCTTGACCTCAGGCAGATGGAGTTATTGTTTTCAGAGAGAAGCGTAATGCTCACTCTGAGAACAAACCATTACGGGACCCAGCAACCCTTATGTGCATCCTGGTCAGATGGCGACATTTCCAGGGACGCAAAGAGTTTGTTGCCCCCTCCAAACCAGTCGCAGCTCCTGGAAGAGTTTCTAGATAACTTCAAAAAGAACACAGCAAATGGTAAGAGGTTGACAATAATTCCATTACTTTCACCTCACTTCCAATATCGCTGTTTTTTAAAACTCAATTATGTTTAAAATTCTGTGCATGCCTCAGTGAGAAACCCAAGTACAAATTGTTTGAGTTCCATTTATGCTCCATATCTGTCTGTTATTTTATTATTTTCTAGAAAGTAGAAATGGAACAGAATATGATCATTTCTGCAGGGAATTGTTAGTCTTTTAATCTATTTGGCTGCATCATCCAGTATTATCAAGCGCTCTCTTAACTGTTCTGTGTCATCTCGGGTACCTCCAATACATCCATTTCCCAGGCATCGGTGGTTGAAATAATGTGATGGCTTTCAGAGGCAGAAGTATTGTTCCGTGTTTACCATGCTTTACATATGGTAAAGTACCACATGCATTAAGGGTACCTTAAATGCAATAATCATCATCACCTCAGAAAGGAGTCATTTAGCTCTGCTCCCACCCAATGATATTATCGTGTTCCCGTTGGATACAGCTGCTCACTGTGTAGAAGAACGCCTATGAAAACAGCTTTCATAGGGATTGTTTTGCTACTACCTGCTCCTATTTCTTACTCAATGCAATACCACTGTATTAAGCATCGAATGGAGCACATAGCCTAACAGTGCTGTCTCAGGGTGACATCCTGATGGGTTTCCATATGAGGAGCACCAGGCAGGGAAGGTGCCAAAAGCCTACGTGGTAAGGACTGCCCCTGGATGACACCACGGCCCCCCAGCCCCAAGGAAAGTGCCAGTGCTCACTGCTGGGTTGCCTTTTCAGCTGGAAATAAGAGGTGGCACGTAGAGGGGCACTGCCACGCTGGGTGCAGGAGAGCCGTGGTCACCCTTCCCTTCCTTTAGCTGATCTTACTTCATGTGAGAAACACATCTTGTGATACCAGAATACTTGTAAACGCCTGTCTGAAATAGAAAGTACGTGGGGATTTGCTCCCCTTCCTTCCCACGCCTTGACTATTTTTCAAACAAGATAGAAGCAAATTTAACTCTAGTTTCTTGAGTGTAAAAGGTGCAGTTTCCTTGCTGCACCTCTGGGGGTTGCTAGTAAAATTCTGCAGGAAAGCTAGCCAGGGTGCAGTGCTGTGCGAGGAGAGCAGCAAGAGGTACAAAAAGGGATCGCTGATTTTTGTATATAATTATGGTGGCAAGTGTTTTCTGATTGGAATTTTTTTCGTAATTAAAAATGGAAGAAGAAAAAGAATCACATAGGAGAAGTTGTTAGAATGGATTTAATTATAAAGCAATTTTATTAGGTCATCTTTTGAAATTAAAAGAAATCTGAATACAAGATTTGTGATACAGTAGGTAGCATCTCTCTCAGGGGCCTTGTTTCAATTTAAAATGCCATTACATTGACTGGTGGCACATAAAAGTTAGTGTCATAAAACAAAAATTATGATAGAGCTAATTAATTACATAATTATACCGGGGCTATCATTCAGCTTGTTGGCTTGATATCATAGGCCAGCATTACCTGGAGTGTTCGGTATAATAAATGTATGTATCCATTCACTAGATTCCTCATTCCTCCGGGATAAATTTGCAACCTGTGCAAATATTCCATTATAATAGGAAATTACTGAAGTATGTATTATACTCTAAGCACTAGTGGATAAAGGGACATAGTATATTTGCTTTTCTGCTTAAAAGCAGCTAAGGAAGATTTATTTTATTCTGAGATGGAACAAATAGTTCTAAATTAAGCTTCATGAGAAGGGCTTTCATGTTTATTGAATTCAGTGCTTAGTGTCTGATCAGCTGATAGGGTTCAAATGGAAACAGAAGAAAATGGCATTACTTTGAATTAATAGCTAATCATAAAGGGTTTAACTGTTCTATGTCCTCTTACTCGCTCAGGAATTGAGTAAGATTTTAGATAAGAAGAGGGGATATTTAATGATCTGAGCAGGGATTTGGAAGCCAGAGACTCTTAATTCACATCCAGTGTTTAATACTGTTCTGTCTCCTTTGGTAGAGTTGAGCGAGTCACTCTTAAGACTGCAGTTTTCAAAAATAATTTCTGACAATGGCTTGTCCATGCTGAGCCTGTTCTTCCGAGGCGGTGCCTTTGAAAGTCAGTTAGTGCCAGCGGAGGAGGGCCTCTTTCAAAAAGTCAAGCACAATTTGGCTCAAGGTACATACCTGGAGTTAAAAACCTTAATGTTTCTGCTGTCGCCTCCCTGTTTTTAAAAACTAACTAACTCTATTTATCTTTCTAGAGTACTATGAGGATTAATGAGCTAAAATTAACAAAGTGCTTGGAAAATGGAAATTTTCAGCACTGAGTCACGTGGTAATACCCTGCCTGGTGCTTGGTGACGACCACCAGGCGAAAGCAAAACAGAATTTACTTTAAATCACTGGCTTCGTATAACTTGGGTGGTAATAGTTTGTCCACATTTGTTTACAGTTTTGTAACTGCTTAGCATAACTCTGATGAATGCCTTTTTCTACATTCTGCTATGTTGAGGATACCCAATTATATCTCGTGGCAAACTTTGGCAGCCTTTACCGTACAGGAGGGAAGTGACTGACTTTCTCCAAAGCCACTAACTCTGCCACTCCTAAAAATCATTCCCAGGGAATTTTCTGTGAGAGTGATTCATTTTCTCCAAGAGTTTGCTATACCCTTGTAGCTGTATTTTGGACCTGCTGTGGTCATGTCATTTGATCTCCCACGTGGCAACGCTATGTGCTTGCTGCTTAGCCGCTTGGCTAGTAATAAGCTTATCCTGGAAAAGAAATGAGATGAAATACTTTTAAAAAATGCACTCATAAATGTGGAAAACCAAATAACAGAGCAACTAAATTTGCTTCAAGCTCCAGTGCTAAGGAAATTAAACAAGTATTTCTGTAGAATTAAAAAATGAGGGAATTGGGCTGGAATTCTTACAACTGTGGAGGAAAAAAATGCCTCATTTTAAGATGGCATTCATATTTGAGGAATAAACAACAGAGAGGGCACGAGAATTGAAAACTGTATATTTAGGGCAACCCCATGTGGGTTAATGATATATCTATAGAGTGCTGAGGCAGGAGGTGGAAGCATTAGTAGGTGTGAAAACCCATTGCAGTATGTGAGTTGCTGTCAGAGTTGGGCAATTTTTTTTTTTTTCCCCAGCAAGTGGGTTTTTGCCAAAAAAGCTGTCATTTCTGGTTAGCTGACACTGTTGAAATCAACCCTAATTTGTAAATAGATCTCTGTGGTTAAAAAAAAAAAAAAGAAAGAAAGAAAAAAGTGGGGGATGGCAGTTTGGATATGCTTTAACAAGTTTCCATGAAGAAACACTTTCAACTGGGAGGGTTAGAGAGCTAAATGGGAAAAAAAACATTAAAAAAAAAAAAGAAAAAAAATTAAAGATGGCCATACTGTTCCTTCACTCCCCATTGTACTCCTCATCTTTGGGGTAGGGCGCTTACCTTCTGTGCGGGGTCTGGGTTCCTGTCTGGCCCATCTTTCTAGAGGTGTGGTCCCAGAGCGGTGAAGAAGGCTTGGGTGCTGCTGACAAGGGGGAGGCTTGCTCCTCCTCCTGCTCCTCCTCCTCCCCTGCACAGCCTTAGCCCTCCCTCCCAGCCCCATAGCACTCGTCCCGCCCCTGTGTTGGCCGTGGCACTTGCTGGAGCCCTTGACGGAGCTAATTAAGGAGAAAACTTTCTCCTCTCCCCACCCCCCGCAAACTCAGTGAGTTGAACCGGCGGGTGCAGAGGTCTGACAAGGGCCAGAGCCAGGTAAGCAGGAGGAGGAGGAGCGGGGAGCAGGCAGGTGCCGGGGGAGAGCTGGTTGCAAGGAGAGTTACTGTCAGAGGCGGCAAGCTCTCTTTCAGCCGACCTTCCCACAGAGCACCTCTCTAGCCATTTTGGAGCACGGGTTTTGCCTTCTGCATTCCCACCTCTCGCGCTGATCCCTGGGCTGCAGCATAGTCTGGGACATGCCAGTTTGAGTTGCTCCTGATGAAGCTATTTCGCATTGTATAAAGCATGGCTGGAGTCAGAGAGAGTCGGGCTTCGTGCTGTTTGACAAGTAGCTGGGATGTGTGCTGGAGAGGAGCAATGATATTTCAGCTCCTGATCGGCTAAACATTGAGATATTTTTGCAAAATATAACTGTTTCAGGAGGAGGATCAGTGGTTTGAACCCTCACGTGGGAATTGGCTCTTCTGTTTCCCAAGACATGAGCCGCTTCTGATTTTAATCTTTGTAAGCACACACAGAAGCAAAGCACATCGGTCGGCCACAAGTTTAATTTTGATATGACTAAATTCTTTTTAACAATGTGGTCGTAATAATAATTGGTTTGGATTCAATTCCAAGGTACTTTCTGTTTTAAATACGCTTCACTAGATGGTTTAAATGTCTCTGTAAAGCGTAATTGCAACTCACAGATTCTCCAGAAAACTTTGCTTCGTTCAGCTTTGTCAGATACCACGGAGTTGAGGGAGGAAAAGGGAGACAGAGGTTGGCTCTGCAGCCAGCTGGCTGTATGCATGTTGCTGCGCACGCCCCTCCAGGTAGCACTCTGCATCCTCTTCCAGCCCCAACCCAGCCTGAATATCAGAAAGACCTGTGTGTCCCTCTTAAGAAAAGAGATAAAGTCAGGAGGACGTGAAGCTAAGGTGGTCTGTAGCCTCCAGCAGCTGGGGGCTGTGCCTGGAGCACTGGCTTGGACCGCTCTGCTTGTTGCTGTTTGCCCATAGTTTTTAAAGCATTTTGTGAGCGTCATTTAACGTAACGTTCAAAGCATTTCATAAACAAAAGCAAAACTAAAGCTTAACTGAAAAACATTTCTAAAGTGACTTCTACTTTTAGTTCTTCCCAAATCAGGTCCTGTTTGTTTGCCTAGCTGCTGTTTCGACATTTAAATTCCCTTCATCATGCTGTAGTGAATGGCCTTCGTTGTGCTGCGTGTGTGAGGAATCAAAGAAATTTATTTTTATTCTTTCACAGGAAACTCTTTTGAGCTCAGAAGAGGTGAATATTGCTTCTTAGCTTCCCGAGTCTCAAGGACACCCACAGTCCTGTTAGATGTGGGCCCTGATCTGTGTTAGTTGTGCAGGTCTGCACACGTTGCTCTCTCTTGCCTGGTGGATCTAATACCAGATATCTGGTGGTTTTGCGTGGTGTAAGGCAACACACTAGAAAAGCGGTGCCTCTTTTTAATGTAGACATGTAGTTGTCTGTGCAGCATGACTACTTATCTGCCTGAAGATTGATGACTGCTGGATTTTCCTTTTTTTTACTCATTACCCAATTTACTTCAGCAGGAAGTCACGTAGATGTGATAGGACATGCAGTGGCTGTTCATCAAAGCAAGCTCAGAGGTGAGGTGTGTGTTTACAGTAGTCTTGGACAACCGTGGTAGGTTGGCTCCCGCTCCAGCCGTTTGAGTGCCGTTAACGCAAGTGTCTTTGTCCTGCGCTCTTGAGAACCACTGCGAAAAAAACAGGTCTGGCCTGTGACAATACCTGGGACCGTAGCAGTGTAGAGGTTAATTCAAAGAAAGCGTTTGCCTCTTCAGAAGCTGGATCCATAGGAGCACTCGTTGCCTACTGCATGTTTTGCAATACGGAGTGTTTCCCAAGAGTGGTGGTTTAATGAGCTCTTGCTGGCGCTTGACAAACTGTCCTACTGGCTTCCTGCTAGATGTGTATGCTGCAAATTAAAAGATTGTTTATGCTATAAAATGGGGCAGCCTTTAAATGCTCTTTGTTGTGCTTTTCTACTGAAAGAGCATTCTGTTCTGCTTTGCTAAATGCTGCTATGATTTAATCCCTGTGAAGTCAGTGGGCCAAATAGTTTTTTCCTGGTGTAAACTCCATTAAATCCTGTGGAGCTGCACCTTCTGGCTCAGTGACAATATGTAGGCATAAATCATGACATTGCACATCCTACTGAATTCTGTAGAGTGACAACATGGACAGCAAGGAGATTTATTAATGATGATGAAGTTAGAGACATCCACATATAGACCAGTGCCTTAGGCATAATTTAAAACACATCAAACAGCAGATGTTCTGTGTTTCACAGAGGTAAGGTAGGTTGAGTAATTACAAAAACTAATTATCTAAGCTAGCCACAAATTCTTGCTAAACTATTAACTTCTTTTTTTCCCCTTTTTCCTTTCTGTTTTCATATCAGCTAGGCACAAATTCTTGCTAAACTATTAAGTAACTTCTTTTTTTCCCCTTTTTCCTTTCTGTTTTCATGACTTTTGTGCCTATAAATATGAGATGGAGAAGAAAATGTACCACTAAGGTGGTACACTTGGTACCTGGGCAGGGCCAGCTCCATTTGCTTTCCAGCTCTCCTCGGTGCAAATGACCTCTGAGAATGACCAAAGCCGTCCCATGTAAGCAATCCTGCAGTAGCAGCAGAAACCAGGAGAGGAACCACTGACAGCACCCCTGCATGTCCAGCAGCCCCAGCCTGGAAGACCTAATGGCAGCAGTGGGCTGCAGCCTTTGCTGACACTCGTAGAGGATGGTGGCCATGGGCTCTGCTGTGCCTTCCTCCTCCGTACTACACATCTCCAGTTGTTGAACTGGAATAGAAGGGTGATGCACTTGCTATGGCTGACACTGGCCTCCAGTGAGACTGTATCTAAGAAGGCATTTGTTATGCACTTAGGAAACGAAAGTATTTAGGTAACAATTTGAGAAGCCAGCGTGAAGTGTTAAGCTTAAAACTGAAAAGCCTGAACAGTTGTCTGATGGGCAGATACTTGGACAGAGAAAGTTTAGAAAGTTAAATAACCCTATAAAAACACACCATTGATGTGCAGGGGCTAATCAGGCATTGCTGCAGAAGTGCAGGCAGCTATTTCCTATTATGTTGCTAATTTGTATCTCCTATTGATTACTGAATTAGCAAATGAGTCAAATTACTTTGCTTCACGATGAACAGTTAACCAACAAAGGAAGTCCCAAGGGATCTAAAGGACTCTGGTCCAGCTTCAAAATGGATGTTTCTGCAGATATTTAGAAAAAAAGAAAAGAAAAAAGAGCATAAAGCAGCCTACAGAAAGTCACACTTGCAGAAGTAGGTGGCTGACTGGAGCTAAGCCACTGTTCAGCATGTGGCCCAACATGTCTTAAGCAACCTGTACGATACAAGAATGTTTGCATGAACATACTGGCTTTTTCTAAACACGAAAATGTGGAGTGTTTAAAGAAGAAGCATCACTTTCCTCACTGAAGGATGAGAACAAAGGAGAGAGACTTGTCCTGCCTGGGGATTTCAGACCCTGGCCAGAAGTATGAGTTTCTCTTTGTCTAGGCAGCATCAGATCTGCAAAAAGAAGCAGCCTGGTTGCCTTGTCCTTCAGGAAGCATGTAGAGCACCTTCTGACGTTTCACGGTTTGCTCCCTGAAGCCAAAACATACGGATGAGAGGAGCCATGAAGGGAACCTTCTTGTCTGGCCTGTAATTGCATGTCTTGTTTGGTAACAATTAGTCTTGTCAGTGACAGGCATCTATTAATTCTGTGTTTAAGAACCCTATCTATGACAGCTGTATGCTAATTTTCTCTCAAGTTTTAACATTAATGAATTCCACTAAACATGTTTAGTTTTAGTTTTAGTTTTCTAGAAACTGAAGTTACTTGTATTAGTAGACTCAAGTCATGTTGATTTAGTAATGAGAATTTGAGCTAGTTGGTATCTGAAGTTAGGTCAAAGGCTTTCAGAAGAACTTGAAACCTAGGCAAAAAGAGGAAGGGGTTTTTGAATTGGTAATAAATTTAGTATTTCACTATCTTTTTAACTGTTGGTTAAAGCAGCATGAAAGCTGTAAACCACTGTACAGTTAATAACCACAGTTACTGCCCACAGATTGTTTTGAATTTACTCCAGCATTGGAGTGTGAATACTTAAGTAGTAATACTTGCCTGTGAGTACCAGCTGTGGGGAAACAACTGAACTGGCACTGTGCAATAGTTAAAAACTTACATAAATGCCAGTTAAAATTATTGAATTGAGCTAGCATGAACACTCCCATAATTCTGGAAGACTTAACTGGAGATTAATAAGAATCTGCACTTAGGGTCCATGGTACCTCAGTCTGCCCAGATTCATAGAGAACCTCAGTGAAGATGAAAGGTGAATCAAATTTGGCTTTCAGCTTGAAGTGGTGGAGGATATGATGTGTTTCAATGGATATTTCTCATCTGTGGCTGCAGCCTACCTGCCTTCTCTTAGATCTGTTTCCTTAGTGCAGAAGCTACCTGGAGACAGCTTTTGGTCTAGAAATCAAATGTGGCTGTAAAACCTCCTCATGGATAAGCTCAGTCTGTAGCAGCCATTTTTCATATGTCGAGGCTTGTATTGGTAGGACATAAGAGTGCAAAAAAATTACTTATTTGTTTGTTTATTTATTTGCTGCTGTGACACCAGACCATTCTTGTGTTATGGGCTCTGAATTCTTTTCAGCTGACTTATCACCTAATTTATAATCATCCTTCTCTGGCCAAAGAGGGTTTAGAGGAAAAAACCTGCTTTTGTATGAAGGCCTTAAAGAACTGTATGCCTCCAAACACCTCCTGATGTTTCCACATCTGGGTCTTCATGATGGAAACCCTGGAGCAACTCCAGCGTCCTCTTGTATCACAGCTTTACTAAACCTACCTAGGTTTATCCCCACACCTCATCTTCTAGACCCTCCTCACTTTTACTAGCAGTTTCTCCAGTGCAAATGGCCATTGTGGGTCAGTTAATGAATCTTCCATGGGAGTTTGTCTTCTCCTCCCAGAACTCTCTTGCTTTTCTCCTTCCTGACCACAGTTAATGTGCTCTTTGCAACCTACACAGAAATTTAAAGGGCTGCAGAGATTGCATGGGCTCTGTCCTGGATGCCAGGTGCTGGGTGCCCCTTCCATGCTGATCCCAGGGGTTAACATTAGCCAAAGAGCTGAAAGATCTGCTCCTCACATAAGCAAGACGTACGAGTTATTCATAACTGAACTAGTGAACCCAGAACCTTTCATATCTCTCTGGTGAAACTTGGATTCCTTCTTTAACAGAGATTGTGAGAATGTCTTTGGAAAGCCATTCGATAAATTCCTTTGGATCAACTGTTACTTTTTGAAAGATATTTCTTGAAGTCTTTCAGAAAGGAAAAGGATACAGAACGAAACGCTTACATACCTATTTTTTAACTTCATTACAAAAGAGTAAATATACTGTTGAAAACCTGAAATATATTTAGTTGTATCGAACCAAAAGAAATAAGCACATGCGTGCTACCTGCCAGGCTGAACCGTTTAACTGAAGTTATGAGTACTAGTCTCCAAGGGAGCATTTTGAGAGTTCACCACACTGATATTTCTCTTCTCCAGACAATGCTGGAATGCTTCACCTACCACTCCCTGTTTTTCAGTAAGTCTGAAGGCATTAAGACCACCAAGGCTTTGTACCTTTCTGAGAGTTGGCTCAGACTTTAGTATTATTTGCACCAGGGATTTTGGAAATATTTGTTATCTTCTCTTGGAAGCTTACTTTTCTCTTGATAGTAACATTGGCTAGAAGAATATGGGAACTGCAAGCTTATCATAATTAACTGATCAGTCTGGAGAATTCACACAACAATGAAAAATGCAGCTTTCCATACACCTGGCTTAACTTTATTACCCAAATGTAATATCTTATTTCCATCTAAACCATGCAGCCGTGTTATGGAAACTCTCTGTAATGGAGAGAGAGAGAATATCCTACATGCTGAAGATTGGCTGTTTTGTGTTTTATTGACAGTTTCTAGAGCATTTGGGAATTAGTGAAAATATTGAATACTTTTTTTCCTAGTGGATAGACTGGACCTCCTATGATTCCTTATAATTACGGATCCTAATTTTTTTCAAGCTAAAATTCATCTTAGTATTCTCAGAGGTAAGTTGATGCCCACTTTATTGCTGTTTTGCAACATCTATCTGAAATCACTGGACAATACCAGTGTTTAAAAATGCTGTCAATTGCTTTGATCTGAGATCGGGGTATCTGTCTTTTACAGACTAGACCAAGCCCATCATAATTGCTTGAAGCTCTGTGTGTGTGTGTTGCCATATCTGAAGCATCTAACTACTGTAGATTAAAAACTGCAGCAGAGAGGACAGGAAATGAGAGCCCCATTTCCCCCTCAAGTGCCAGAGAACTACAAACAAGAGAAAGATCAGTTTGTAGCAGAGTAACATGAACATCTGAGCTGGAATCAGCAAGCGACAGGGGTGTAGGAGAACTGTCGGGGCTTCTTCACCAATGTGCACTTGCGATATAAGCATTCCCTTAGTCATAAACACGCTTCGCCAGGAACTTTACATACCAGCACTAATGAAACTTAAAGGATTTCTCGTGCTCTACTGAACAGACAGAGGCTTCTGGCCATCTGTTTGCCTGTGCAGCTGTATTTAGGCATCTGTGTAATATTTGTGCTACGTTGGTGACAGAGGAACATAGGATGGAATGGAATTTCCAGACTCAGTGAGTCCAGTCCTCTGCTAGTCGAGGCTTTCAACAATCCTATTGATACATATGTCATATTCCATTTTAAAATAGGATAGACTGTTTGCATTCTTTGCTCCCAGGTAAGGCTGTTTCAGAAATTCGTTCATGCGATGGTTGAAAGCCAGTCTTCTAATTGCCAGCATAGACATATTCCTGGCCAGTGATACAACTGATCAGTATCTGCTGGCCTTGACCATTGCTTAAGTAGCTCCAGCTCACAACTACATGTTGTTAACACCTTCTCCAGACTTCCACACTTTTCTTCCTTTCATGTTTCCAACTGATGAACCACAGGTTATAGAAGGAATTGTTCTTACTGATCGCTGAAACTTTGTTCTATGCGATTTCATTCTGGGACTGTGGCTCCATCTTCAAGGTCATCCTGCATCTCCTTTATGCATCTCCAGTCATGCTCTTAATTAATGCTGTGTATTAACTTTGAATGATTAGAGTATTTAATCAGAGTACTTCCTATTGTACTTTCTTTGCTGAGACAAATAATGAAGATATCACGTAAAATTGGTCCCTAAACCCACCTTGGACAAAATCTACCATTAGCCTTTCCCAGGCCTAGAAGTTCATTCAGACCTGCTAGCCAGTTCTGCCTTGTTTTAATTCCTATCCTTTTCATTTTAGCTAATAATTTGCCTTGGGATATTATAAAGGTTTGTGTTTTGGTTTTGTGTTTTGGGTTTTTTTTAAACTAAGTTTTCAGAAGGTTGGATTTATCCTATGTTCTTTGTCTTTAAAAACATCTTTTATCAAAGGCAGATGTCAGGTTAGTTTGACACAGTCTGTTTACCCATACTGTATGTACATAATTTTCCATTTATCTCCACATTTTAAATTTTTCTTCCCTTGAACTGATTGCGAAAGCCTTAGGTTACTACGTAGGTCACAGATCTGTAGTTTCCTACATTAGATTTCCCCAACATTCTCATTCCTTCTTTAACCATAGCTATTGCTTGTTATTCACCAGCTGCATAGCATCATCCTCTTTTCCCCATCATCAGTTGAATCATTTATTAAAATCCTTGCTCTTGAGTTTCAATTGCATATGCCCGGTTTTAAATGTTGCGAGCTAAAGAGAGTTTAATCCTGTGCTGAGTTTCATGAGTGCAGCTCTGTTTGCACCCACCTCAGACATGGTCGTTTTCTAGTCATTAATTGCTATCCTGCCTCACTCTTCCCTGTTGAGGACAGACAGATTTCAGCCTGGGTCAGTCGTGTCCTATGGGACTAGCTTTATCATGAGCTTTAGAGTCTGAATCTGTTTGCTATAGTGAATGTTCGGTGATGCGGTAAAGTGGATCAGGTGGAGTTGAGGATTCCAGGAAAGACTCACAGCTACTAGCTGGTAATCAAGCATCTTACCTTAGCTGAGACAGACCCAGGTTCCGTTTCCTCTCCTGAATCTGACAGAGCAGGAGACTTCATCTGTCTCTCCTGCATCATGGATGAATACCCTGGTGTCAAGCTACTTCTTTTGAAAGCTCTGTGGTGTCTCTTTCTCAGCGTTTTGGCAAAAATAAAATAGCATAATGAAAAAGGACATGGTTTCATTCTGATAAAAAGCAAACCTTTTTTGCAATCTCAGAAATGCTGCAGAATGGAAACCCGATTTTCCATATTGGTGTAGTCACTATATTTTTACAGAGGTCAGGACTGCCTGTGCCTGTCAGAGTGCTTCTTTACTTGCTAAGGATAGTTATCAAGTGATGCACAGAACTGCTGCTCTTGCTAGATCTGAAAATGATGCCCTGCAGTGGTCTTAGTTTGTCTTGGAGTGAGAGACTGAGTACATTTAATTTTGCTGTGTTTTGTGTCTTCTCCTGTAGAACTAGAAGGAATTTTTTGTTCAATTTATCGTTGTCAGTAGAGTGGCAGGTGGAAACACACCCTTTTGCTGTAGTTTGAAAAAGGGGGTGATTACAACACCTACGTAGTGCTTGACATTTGATAACACTTGACATGCTTGTGATTATTTGGCATTTTTCGAAATTGGTGAGAAAAATCTAAAACAGAACAAGTTCTGAAGTATTATGAAAAAAAGAATTATAAAAGAAACAGGATCCTTAGTTCCTACTTTCTCCTCATGGTAATTTTGCCTTTGCAGTGAGCGGCTAAAGTGGTAAGAGCAGCGCTGACTAGAAAGTAATTAAGGCTTCTTCGTTAATTAAATAGGAAAAAAAGAGATAAGTGACATTTGCATTTGTTGATGGCTTCTTTATGGTAAATGAATTGCCGGATGGTCGATGTTGATGTTTTCCCGTTGATTTCCTTTGGTTTCTCGGCTGGGATTGTAGCACAGATTATTATTGTCTCATACATCTGCTAGAGGATGTGTTTCCATTGTACCTCACCACTCACAAACATGTGAATAACTTCCCTATTGACCACTTGTATGTGTATCACCGCAACGACGTGGGAAGAGACATTCCTGTAGGCGTACAGAGCTTTTGGATATGTTGTGCATTTGTTTTTCTCACTGACTGTCCCATCTGTGTGCTCCATGACTACTTTTAATTGAACGATGAGTAGTGAGGAGCATGACTTAGGAAGTATGCTTTCTTTCAGTTTTTAGTGGTTACATTATAATTTCTCTTGAATGATTGTGACTTATGTATCTGCCTGCCAGCAAGACACAACATCGCAGGAGTAATGGCATTCTCCTTTGGTGATGCTGTTGGTAGCTGAAGGTGCTGAGCAGGTTCTTAGTACTTGGTAGTTCGTTGCTAGAAACCAAGCAAAAAGTTTGGTATGCATTTCATACCATGTAGTTACGCTTTTCACATAATGGCATTTTCCCCCGGTGCTTTTCTGAGAATTTTAGCATTTATCTGAGGTTGCTATTCTTCTTGTTTGCAACAAGCTGACTGTATTGGGTTTGCGTGGCAAGGTTTTGGTAGCGGGGGGGCTACAGGGGTGGTTTCTGTGAGAAGCTGCTAGAAGCTTCCCCTGTGTCCAATAGAGCCAACGCCAGCCGGCTCCAAGAGGGACCCACCACTGGCCAAGGCTGAGCCCATCAGCGACAGTGGTAGCGCCTCTGTGAGAACATATTTAAGAAGGGGAAAAAACCTGCGCAACTGCAGTCGAGAGAGGAGTGAGAATATGTGAGAGAAACAACTCCGCAGACACCAAGGCCAGTGAAGGAGGAGGGGGAGGAGGTGCTCCAGGTGCCGGAGCAGAGATTCCCTTACAGCCCGTGGTGAAGACCATGGTGAGGCAGGCTGTCCCCCTGCAGCCCATGGAGGTCCATGGTGGAGCAGATATCCACCTGCAACCCGTGGAGGACCCCACG
>NW_008795490.1:4394864-4405620 GCF_000699145.1 Aptenodytes forsteri
TTCATGGAGGACTGTCTCCCGTGGGAGGGACCCCACGCTGGAGCAGGGGAAGAGTGTGAGGAGTCCTCCCCCTGAGGAGGAAGGAGCGGCAGAGACACCGTGTGATGAACTGACCGCAACCTCCATTCCCCGTCCCCCTGTGCAGCTGGGGGAGAGGAGGTAGAGAAAATCGGGAATAAAGTTGAGCCCAGGAAGAAGGGAGGGTGTTTTTAAGGTTTGGTTTTATTTCTCATTACCCTACTCTGATTTGATTGGTAATAAATTAAACTAATTTCCCCAAGTCGAGTCTGTTTTGCCCATGACTGTAATTGGTGAATGATCTCTCCCTGTCCTTATCTCGACCCATGAGCCTTTCATTATAATTTCTCTCCCCTGTCCAGCTGAGGAGGGGAGTGATACGAGCAGCTTTGGTGGGCACCTGGCATCCAGCCAGGGTCAACCCACCACACTGACTTGGTATTTTAGTGTCTGGAGACAGTCCTGTTTGCTAGATCAGAAGAAGATATCTGCTTAAGAGGTTCCTGTCCTTCCCAGATGGAAGTGATACACATTTCAACTCACCATGCGTGAGTGAGTGAGTGTGTGTGTGTGTGTGTAGACAGGACAGAGAGGTATGCTGCAGTAGAGAAAAATTATGTTAAAAGATTTAAACCAAGTTTTGTTTAACCCATTATTATTAGCCCCTTTTTTCTTCCAGACAGATTTATCACAAGAATGTCAATAGAATAAATCAAATGTACTACTGTAATGGATCTGTATAGGCAGACTTAGTCATGGTATACTCACTTAACTATGCTGGAAAGCCTCTCAAGCAGTGTTTCCAGCAAAGTAGTCCATGTTTTCTTTAACTAGTCAGTAGTGTAATTGTAGTAAGGTTAAGTAACATTAGAGATAGTTTTTTAAAAATAATAATATTAATAAAAAAAAATAAATTGCCGTGAAGTGCTGGTTTGACCTCACATTTGAACGATTTTTAGGAATGTATATCTCCATGAATACTTTTCTGTGCTTATTCCCAGCAAAGATCCAGAAGGTTATATACCAGAACGATTTCATACTCACACAGCTGTAACATTTCTCTTAATTCTATGCATACTCTCTACGGTTTTATTGCTAGTTTTGCCTGAAAGGATAGTGGTTACCCAGCCTGTAAGGTAACAGTTTTACATTACTACTTTTGAACATCTTTGTTAACGTGAATCCCATTGTAGAGCTAAATCCAAATTTGAATGTTTAAAGAAAATATATTTTGTATGGTTTGGCTTGTTACTCCCCTTCCATTTAGTACTAGAAGTAGAGAGAACTTCAATATTAAACTTGCTGCTGTGTTTATGTCCTTAGGCTTTGCATTTGAAATTACCTGTTCTCTGAGGTAATACTCATTTTCTTTGCCCCTTGATTTGGGGTTTTTTTTTTAGCTATGCAGCTGATGTTGATGCTTCTATGCTCTTTGGGAATAGTTTGATGGTTTTGTAGGAGCAGATCCAAAGGAAGTCTGCTTCCACAGTAAAAGAAGGAGAGGGAGACAGGATATGGATGCTAAACAGATCAACAAGCCTTACGTCCTTCCTTCCTTCCTTCCCTCCCCCTGTTAGTTTGGCATACAACGTGCAGTAGGATGTCCTTTTTCACCTTGGATCCTTTCCACGTAACTTTTTTTAGTTTTTACTCTTTAAAATAACATTCACTGTTCCTTACCCTAACTACCATCAGTAACACATATTCTGCCAACAGCAAATGCTATAAAAATGGGCAAGACTATACAGACCTACCTCTAGGACCTCTAGTCCTATGGACTACAACGGAAAAACAAAGATGAGGGTGAAGGGTGGAAAAGATAGATCATCTGGACAAAGTGCTATAATATTCTGTTTGCCTATTTTGGGTGTTGTTATCCCGATTTCTTCTGTTCATGTTGTCTGCTGATTGTTCTACCTTATTTTCCTCTTCCTACATTTATGCTTTCTCTTCATTGCTTGCGTAGGTTAGTTTTACTTCCTGTTTTGTAAAGGACAAATACGTTTAATGGTCACTTTGTAAAATCAGGGAAAGGATATGGGTTTTTTTCTCATTAGATAGCTACCTGAGATCAAACTCTAGATCCTTTATGCGACTGCAACATCCATCTCAGGTGCATGTTGTTTGGAGGTATGGGGGAGAAGTGCATTAAAACCCAGAAGGCAAGTAAAAAGAGCACAACTGGGAAACAATGGGAAATAATATCCTTGGCATTGCCTCACCCCCAAGAAAATGTTACTTAAAAGTCAATTCAAGTTTTAGGGGTTAGCTTACCTTTTGTATACCCAGGAGTTGACAGTGATGGAAGTCAATAAGCGTTCATGTGTACCCATATACAGAAGAGAGACTCAAAATTACTTTAAAAGTCCAGAGGGCAGGAGAAAATTATTCAGGCTCGGTGAAGGAAGAGTGGTAAAAGCGTAATAAAATAAATAGACAAGGCAGACTCCTTGTTAAGATCTTAAAGATGGGTGGCTGTTTGGTGGAGTTGTGTAAAATGTTTTTTCTGCAAAGGTGGTAACTCTTGAGGTATTGCATGTTTTGTAGGCTCTGAGATATCAGGAGTCACACCTGACTCCAGGAAGAAAAGGTAGAAAGGGGAGGGGAGAAAAGCGATGGGACCTTGGTTCTGCAAGGATAGGGAAATGACAGAGTAGTCAAGTCTTTGGCATCTGGGTGGAAAGTGTCAGCCTCAATGCTAAGCTTGGCATAGGTACCTTAATAACATATGGAAAAATAAAGTATCAAGATGACATCATGCTGAGTTATTTGCATCTTTCTCTCTAGCTTTCCTGTGGAGTCTGTCTGCCATGTTTTGTCTTCCTAGGGAGGCTCCTCATGGGCTATAAGGTGCTCTTCTGGGCCTAAAATTCCCATTTCCCTCCCTGCTTCAGTCCATGTTTGTCAATTCTTGCTGAGAGGAGCTGGTCCTGCTCTGCAGGGACAGGACAACAGCAGCACCCAGGTGGAGAGATACAACTGTTGTTCGCAATTTTTCATTATTGCTAGCTCTCATGATTTTACTGCAAGATGAGTGATATTTGTTTTAATTACCACCTCAGTTGCTGGAGTCAGTGATTAAATGAGAATCTCAGTTTTCACTTAAAAATAAATCCCCAACATTTGTAGGTGTTGAGAAAGAGTTTGAAAATGTGGTAATGTGGTGTGAATTATAACCTAGAGGCTTAGAGGCTAGGAAACAAAGCAGCAAATTAAAAAACCCCTTCATTTTATTGCTATTTTATCATCTGAGGTTGCTAAAAATCCTCATTATTTTTTTGATGGCTGCTTTATGTTTTTCAGCTACTTGGATTGATAATGCTGCAGATAAAAAATCACTTCTTCACTTCTAAGAGTTTTAATTGGAATTTCTGTGTAAACGTGTCTGCAGATTTTAAGCAGCCAATTGAGGAAATGTAAAGAGAAAAAAAGTCATGTTTATATGAATGTTCAGCACTGTTGGATAGATCTTGAGTTTACACATAAATATTATTGAAAGCTAAGTCTGTCAGTAAGTAGAGCAGGGCAGTGCCTTCTCTGGTTTTTGCATTGTGCCAGTTACTATGTACATGGATTCCAAACTTAGTAAAATCAGTAAACTATTAGTAACAAGAAGGGATTTTGTCCGTATTATGAACTGTGGTGTTTGTTCCAAGGCAAAATTCTTTTTTCTTCTCAAATCTTTAAGGGATTCAGGACTAAGTCGTGTTGAACAGTAGTGTGCTCATCCAAGGAGAACTACTGAGCGCATTTAATTATCCTCACTGGTTGTCTCAGCACAGGGTGTGCTGATTATAGATAATGCTACCTTCGAAAGCACGCTGTTAGCAAGAGCGTTAGGTTTATTTTCGTAGATCAAATATGCGCGTTGCTTCAAACTGTCTTAGATGTCCAGCTGCTGTTTTGAAAGCAGAGTTTCCAGGCATAGTTGCTCCTTGCTTTGACCTCTTGTGTTATTTTCTCGGGGGGTGGAGAGGATCGCAAATTTTGTATTCCTTCTCTCCCCCTGCAGTAATTGTACTAGACACTGAAAGTATTTGCAGATAAAAGCAAATAGTTTTCCTGTTCCTGTCCTATAACCCTCTAATTTATTTATTTGTTTTCTTTTGAATGCAGATTTTAGTAATGTGCCTGATGTCACATCCAGCTTGAAAAGGAGCAGTACTGATGGCACTCTGGACCAAGTGCCACACAGGGCGAAGACTGATCCACCTTTCAGGGTAAGAACATGCTCGACATAACAATCCTTATGAACGAAAAGACAGTGTTGTAGTGTTAACGCTCTGCATTTTGTGGGAAAGACTTTAATGTATGGCACTAATTTGGAAAAATTTTTATGCACGTTAGCTGTATTTAGTGTTTTATTATCTTGAAGTCACCCTGACAGGTCAGCATCTACGGCACAGCTGCTGCATCTCCAAAAGCAGTGTGATGGGGCCAAATGGCAAACAGGCAGAGACTTGTCAAATTTATCTTTCTGTGTTGCTTGAACCCAGTTTTGCAGAGAACAGTAAAGCTGCTACAGCTTTCTAACTGATTCAGTTTGGTTCATGTTTTCTTTTTGCTGATACTTCTAGGGCTTGTTGTTAAGATTGCAGCGACCATAGCAACACTCGCTTAACGTCAATAGTTTTAGACTGGACTACAGACTTGGAGAGGTGCAGTGTTTGAGACCCAGTGATTCCCACTCTCTAATTTGGATGAACCTTTATGTGTCTGCAGTTCCTGTTTGACTTCAGCTGGAGTAATGGATGCGTAGACCTTCTCTCAGTCAGGACTTTGGAGGCTGAGGCAGGGACCCCCAGAATTAGTGTCTACCTTCGAATGCATTGGTCTTCGAAGAGTGACTTTTTTGTCCATTTTGCTCTGAGTCAGTCAGATTGCAACCTGTGTCCAACTCAAGTGCATATTTTTTTGAACCCTCCAACTGCTAGCACGGGTGGTGTTTTCCTGTTGGTGGCTGTCATTCTACTAGGCATTGCCATTCTGACAACAGAAATGTTTTTGTTACTTCTGTTGATGAGTTGGTTGTATCTCCAAGCAAATTTGTGATAACACTTGTGTTACACTCTTGCATAACATAAATTAAGTTAGAGTTTTTATGGTTCTGGAATATATTACTGTCTTGTACTAGATTGTATGAAAAATTGGTAGTAGAGATAAGGCAGAACGTAAAAACTCAGAATACCAGAACAGGGAAGATACATTGTGCCTCTAGCCATACCTACCGAGAGGAGCTGATCCTCTCTTACTTTTGGAATTACTTTGTAATCTACTTCGGTCTAATATAGGTGACTTTATGCAGTTTCCCTAGAGAGTAAGGAGAAGCCCGGTGATTGTGGGTCTTTAGCCCATCTCCTGCTGCACAGGGGATTCCCACAGAGATAATCTACATCCTGTGTCACACATTGCTTACGCTCCCAAAAAGTCTTTGCAACCAGACAAGAATAAACTGGATTTTTCCTCCCCAGGACACATTGTTCCTTTGGAAGGGGTAATGTGGATTTCTCTACTCTCCTGTTTTAGGGCTTCTGCAGTGTTTTAGAGGCAGGGATCTTTGCAGGAGCACAGCGGAGGTGACCCCAAGGCTTAGGATGCTTTGGTGGCTGGCTGCACCAGCAGGTTGGTGCTTGGCCAGGTTCCCCTGGGTGCCTCGGGGTGCCCTGCTCGCCTGGGGTACGCGCTGCCCCCCATGCACTGTGCAGACATACACAACTGAGCTCCCGTCCTGCTGGAGGGGAGGAGATTCTGGGGCGTCAGCTTTGCTTGAGTAGAAAAACAAACCCAATCCTGATCATCTGTGTCAAATGCACAAGATGACAGAAAATTAGGGAGAGTTCAGGAGGATTTAAATACACACAGAACAATTCATGTACACTAGCTGTTGCTCTGAACGCACTGAATTTGCTCCAATGCTCTAAATTACGTGCTGCAATTAAAGCTCAAAGAAGAAAGGAAAACAGACAGGTCTGCTCCCTGCCCTCTCTCCAGCCTCAAATCTGTCACGTCTAGCAGTATTAATGGCTTGTGCACAATTTGCTGAAGTCACTGCCCATGCCATATTGCGGTTCACTTCTTGGGTTGGCATGCAGGTCTGCTAGTGTCATTCTGAAAATTATCTGAAGCTGTCCTAGTTTTGTAGGTACAAGGGAGGAGAATGGCTTGGCAATCAGAGGCAGTCTGACTTGAACTGCAGCTGTAAACGAGTCTGTGACAGCTCTACAATTTCTGCAAATGGTTTGTAATTGATTGCTGTCTTTCTGTTGGAGGGTGCCTATTACTGTCAGAGCTTTTTGTCTGACCCTTTTGATTACTCCAGTAGATGTAGAATTAAAAAAAACCAAACCTCACAGTAAATTTAGGTAGTGTATATTGTATGGGCTTTTGTGACTGGGTAGAAAAGGAATGAAAATGATTTCTGTTTTTATAGCTGTGATTTGGGACTGCTCGCCAGATGAACAATAGTTATTGCTAATAAAAGCTAGTTTGAGGAAATTGCACAGCCTCAAAAAGCATAGCATCTGGATTTGGGTTTGTTTCTTTTTTTTTCCCCCTTTGCCTTCTGTTTCCTGCATGTGCTAACTTGACCCACGCCTGTGGGAGAGCAGTAGCGCAGACACCTCGGCATTAGGCGATGTCACAGAAGTATTGGGGAGAGGAGATCTGTAGGCACAGCTCTGTGGAGAAGACGTTGGTGGCGCTAGGAGGTTCTGAGCACAGCCTGGAACAGGCAGTTTGGGATTATTTCAGGGGAGAGACAGCTAGAGATGCTCACTTCCCAGTTGACAGCAACTGTAGATGTAGTTACTTGGCTCTGAGAGAGCAGACTCCTTTGAAGTTTGGTTGATTTTTGTCCCGTAACAGGTAAGTAAATAAAAAAGTCTTAAAGCTTGGATTTAATGGTTGCATGTCTGATTTCTAGATTTTGTGTTTCTTATTTGGAGCATTTTTGTTTGTTTGTTTTTCACTATTATTTTCTTCATCTCATACCACGCTAAGGTTAAGCATCATCTTGACTGAAAGTACAGTGAGGCATTTCAGAAGTGCCTTGTAATCTCAAAGGAATAAGTCTTTTTTTGCATGTGTACTACATTCAAACCTGCATTCATTCATTCATTCATTCATTCATTTTTTGTAGTCTGAGAAATGAATGAATTTAGAATAGTTGTATGTTTGTCTTTCATCTGAGAGCTAACAAATGAATTAGAAGGGCAATAGAGGATTCTTTCATTCCAGAAATGGAAGCTGTTCCTTAAGTTATAAAATATGATTAAAAACACATGGACATCAGGAACCATCTATTCCAGATGCTCATTAGTTTTGTCAGCTCTGTATTCTCTGGGATGCCCCATTTATACCTTTAATACCTTTAACTTTATTTTCGATTTTATTTAACAAGGATCGATGTTATACTTCTAACACATTCTGCTGCAGTACATTCTCAAACTGTGTTAAAATACTGTTTATGTGGCAGTGGCATGTCGTCCTTGCAGTTGTTGGTTCTCGAGTATGTAGGCGTACTGTTGACAGAAGAATAGAGGACCTCAGAAAATCTGGGGATTGAGTATGCCTGTCAGTGCAATTAGGTTTAGTAGTGTTTAATCATTTTGAGAACTAATTGTTCGTGCTCCTGGTGCTCAGTTAAATCCTGGTATGTTGACAGTTGCCAAGAATCAAGCTCTGCGTACATCAAACTAGCATGAAGCTGAATAAATAAAAACCTGAAACTTTTCCTTTAGCTACTCATGATTTCTAATTGCAAACTGTATTGGTTAGAAATGTTTTCTCTAGCCCATGGTTTCTTTTAAGATGAAGTTCAGTAGTCTCTTACTAATTTGCTTATCTTTACTTTGTATTTTCAATATATTAAAAATATCCTTTTATGAAAGACGAACATAGCTAAAAGGTGAAAATTTACCATATAAGTAGCTACTATTCTAAGGTGTCTTTTAAGAATGCTGTGATCTGGCTTTTGGTTGCTCTGAATCTTTTGAGTATCATCAGAGATAAGTATTTCCAAAATCATATTAAGTTTTAACAGACAGAAAGAAGGAACTTCATATAAATGCATGTGTGAGAGGGGGAAGATGTATTTTCACTTTAAAGATTTTACAGATCATAAGAAAAAACCTTAGAGTAAACTCTGTGCAAATATTTCACATAACTTCATTATATTCTCAGCTGTATCTTAGAGTTCTTTAAGAAACTTAAGAAACATAGTAAAAATAGCTAGTGTGATGCTTTGTAATCACAGTAAAAACAGTCAATGAATGCAGAATGGTTTTATGCTGGCATCTTCAAAAATTAAGATTGCAGATGCAGAAACAGAAGCTACTGTGGTGAGAAACGTTGAATGTTAACAAGAATTTGTTTTCTAAAGAATGGCCAACTGGTTTGATTTTGTAATGCTTTTGAAGTGGTGCTATATTTCTTTCAAACAATGAAGTAAAATTGATTCTGGGAATAAGTTGGGTATAGAGACTTACAGAAATTGCCTTTGCTTTGCTGTTGACTCTTAAAATAGTCAATCTACTCTCAGAAAGGGTTATTGATCATACATCAGTATGTGTATATGAGGACAAGTCTATCCCCATCACCTCTTAATAAAAAATAAATAAAAAATACTGCACACTGCAGAGGGAGAAAACTAACTTTTTTTCTTGGGAATACCATTATTAATGCAATGAACAGAAATTATGGTTAAAAATCCCTGAACACCTTTCCCTAGCATGGGCTGCTTTAGATTAGCTCAACTCACTCCTCCGCTCCTGTTTGACAACCACATTCACTTTCCCTCCATCTGGTGAGGAAATGAAGAACTCGTGACAAGTCTGGTCAGCAGAGCGCACGGCACCTTTGGCAAACGCAAATCTTCATCTCCTGCAGGATGAGGCATTTTCATCAAATGCTTTCAGCTTTTTGTAGGGATGAGGTGCAGGTCAGTATAATGGGCCCTGCTTGAAATGTCCATATTTATAGATACAAGGGAAAAAAAGTAGAAAAAATACGTACTTTTGCATTTCAGAAGTCTGCTTTTGGATGCTCGAGTTTCCTATGTAATGTCAAATCATCCTTCCAGTGCTTTTGAAGCTTGCGTATTCTGTTTATTGTGACGCCAATTGTGGACAGTCCTCCATTTGCCAGAGAGGAGCTTTTCCAAGTGCAGTGAGAAGTAGATGTTTCCATGAACTCTGCATGTCTGGGACCATGGTGAGAAATCCGCTTTTCGGTCTCCCTGCATACAGTCCCGCTTCTCACGCTCAAGGAGCCAACGTGCAAACGTGCCTAACTTGGATAACTGTTGAGGTTTTTCTTCCAACCCATCTAAAGTGTATGTGCAATTGAGCAGCTGGTTTGCATGTCAGATGGTGCCCGAGAGGTGTGAATGCAGAGCCTGAGACTGGATCAGAAAGCAAACCCATCTTCCCACTTCTGCATCATCCAACTACCACAGCAGGCTTCTCAAAACAGTGCTTTCAACAGATGCAAAATACATGTGTCACAATTTCAAAAAGGAAATCCTTGTGTTGCCTATTAGCTGATTTCACACAGCTATTTCTGTAATAAAAATCAGCGAGTATTGTAAAGAGTTTGCTGCATATGTGGTTTTGGCCTCTTGTATATACAGCATAGCCGTATACTGGAGGGATGGTTCTCATAAGTTGAAGAAATTAATATTTTGTCTTCAAACTGTCTAAAACTGATTTTGAAACCACTTCATTAGAAGTAGCACTAAAGCCATCAACTTCTCATGCAGATAGAGTAATTTAAGGGTAAAAATCCTGAGGTACAATATACATTCAGGTCTAGGTTCAAACCTGAATGAAAGAATGTGTATCCCGTTGCAAGTCCGTCTGAATGCTCAATTATTAAAGAAAAAAGTGTGATTTGATTGTGGGGAGAGGAAGGGGGCAAGTACAACAGTTGCCATGGAATAGTAGAGGTGAAAGCAGTTAGTAATCATTACTCATATAGTCCAATCCCAGCAGAAAATTAATGCAGTTCTTCAATGTTTATGAATGGTTTGAATGGTATTTTATCTTCCAGAAGAAAGCAAGTGGATGCTAGGAATGATGTATTCCTCTGATTTGTTACCTAGAAAACATTGTACAAGCATGTGATCTGTAGCATATGTGCTGTGGGATAGTTCAGGGCATCACTGTTCAAAACACACCCAGCAGCCTTCTATTGGTGCTGTCAGTAAATGTAATCCTATATATTCAGTTGTGGTGGTTCATTTATTTATTTTGATCTGGTGACGACACTCATTCACTCTCGGAGATGCGATAGGGATCATCAGTCTGAATGTGTGTATATAAGCAGCGGATGCTTGTCTTTTAGTGGGTAAATGTCAAGAAGCGTTTATTCTTCCCCAACAAAGTTAAACACTTTCCTAGTATGACTTTTTGGTGAGAAAGTTAAAGAGTTACCAAAATATACTGAATTAGAAGGAAGATTTGCAATAATATGGTGCATAAAACATAAAAACTGACAAGTACAAATCGTGTTTTGATTACATTTAGGGTGGTGTAGCAGAGTATGTATGTATGTTCACATGTGTCTGGTAGATTTCAGAGCCATATTTCTCTCCATTTGGTGTAAGTGGCATCCTTTCTTGCTAGTCAGTTAGTGACCCCTACACCCAAAACATCCCCAAAGAAACATTAACATTGAAATAAAACTGTGGGAAATCTAAAAAAAAAAAAAAAAAAAAAAAAAGGGGGGGGGAGAAATTTTT
>NW_008795490.1:4405651-4424451 GCF_000699145.1 Aptenodytes forsteri
GAAAAAAAACTGTGGGAAATATAAAAAAAAAAAAAAAAAAAAAAAGTGTGTGAGTAATTTTGTTAAGCAAAGACTGTAAAAATCAAAAATCTTGGAAGGCAAACGTTACTACTAATCAAGTAAACACCAGTTGTTGAGCTACACTGAAAGAAAGCAAAGCAGAAATGACCAGAAGCTCAACAGAGGTCCCTCTGGGAAAAGTAAAATAAAAGGAAGAAAAAACTACTGGTATGCCCATATGGCCCCAAACCTATTTCTTGCATGGAGGCAATTCCAGTTAAATGATGTTCGAGGTGATAGCTTCTCATTAGCTCTATTTTGCATTGCCCAGGCAGTTCCCACTTGCACAGCATGTCATTAATTGCAGGAGAGCTGCCTGCCTGAAGGTTTACTCAGCATCCATAGGACACTAAGGATCTTTCCTTTGTTTTAATCGTGAGAACTTCTCTTTAGCAGCTGATGAGATCCAAAAGCTTGGGGAGTAGTCTGCAATTAACATCCTTTTTTTTCTGTTCTTCATAGGAAAGGGATTAACAACGTAGTACTCTCAAAATCATGTATACTCCTCTGCAATTCAAGTGTCATTTCCCTCCAGATGTGAGATGCGTTTAGGGAGTCTAAGAGCTAACATGGGAAAATAGCATGTTCCTCAGCAGTGGTTTTCCTTGATTCAGTTGTGCCTGGAGGGGACAGTCCTGTGCCGAAAGCGTGACAGAAGCCCGTGGGGAGCTCTGCTAATTTATTGTGCTTCCCTCGCAGACAGCCCAGCCTGTGGTGAGCCTAACCAGAGTTGCTGGCTCCAGCAGTGTGGAGCTGCAGCCGGACCCCTGCCTTTTGAGAAGGATATCAGTGATACAAGTGAAATCGTAGCCTGTTAGAAGTCTGTAAGTTTTGCTAATTAACTTAGGTTTCAGTATTTTATTCCATCCTTTAGAGGAGGCACCAAAACTGATGGATTAGGTTACAGAAGGCTTGCTGTAAACCTACCAGTGAGTGCTTGCTACTGACCCCAGTCCTGGATTTCACTTTGCTGCCTTGATCCTGCAGTTCTTTAAATGCAGCAGAGCCACCCTATGGATGGCCCAAAATTCAAATACAACAGTTGCCTGTCTTGGCTAACGTAGTGAGGAGCCTAGAAACCATAAAGCTTGAAGTGTGAAAGGTGCTATATCCAGAGTGAACCTGCAACCAGACATTAGGTCAAGCTCTGGATGAAGATCTGTGTGCATAGTTAATGGTGGGGAGTCGCAAGAACGGCAAGAAAGAAGAGCAAAGGGAGACTGTGCAGTTCTTGCGTGCAGAAGTGTGAACTTGTGTTGCTCTGTTTTGTGCTATTACATTGGGTTGCTGGGGTTTGGGGGAGAGGTGGTATTTGTTGTCTTTCCTCTGACTGAAGGAAACATCCTCTCAAAAGTACTGTGACAGCTGTTGGTGTTAAATGTGCGGATAGTTTTGATGGGGAGAAGAAATTGTGTTGTGTTGATGCTTGCAAATGAAAGGAGCCGGTGGGAGATGACTTATAATACAGCTTTTCTTTGTAGTCTTCTGGGAAAAATCCATGAGGCTTACCTGCAGGTGAAAAGGGATGTGTATGACAACAGTCCTGGTTCATTGCAACAGGATATGGTTAGCAGTGTCTCTGGAGGCGCTTGTGACTTCACCGATGAAGGGCAGGAAGCTGCCTTGGAGTCCACCACCCTGGGCCTCCAAAGGCAACGCCAGTCACCTGCGGTGCAGGATATGACGGCAGCATTTCACTTCGAAATCAAAGGCAGAGATATCTAATCACACTTCTGACAGACTCGGGGAACTGGGTAACCTCTCTGCCAGCTGTAGATTATTTGGTGGGGTTTTTTAAGGCCAAAGGTAGACCTACGATGCCAAAACTGAAAAAATCTGCTACCTGCAGCAGATTCTGCAAAATCAGAGATAACAAAAAGATACCTGAAAGGAAGGAAGAGGGAGGAGGATTAAAAATGTAAGGGGTTGGTTGAGTCAGATACACAGGGAAGTTCCAACAGATTTTCATGTTTTGTTACCTGTTGTCCATAGCACTGTGGTGTGCCTCTGTCTCTACTTGTTAACATACTGTGGGCAGACATGGACTTTCACTCACATGGTGATTGTTTCCTTCTGAGACAGCAGAATCTTTCTGTAGTGCCTAAACAAAACCCCGCCGAAACCAGGGGAGAGGTTGGTGTGGATTTCAGGGGATCTGCATTTGTCTTTACAGGGGGATTATTGCATCTTTTAACATTTGACATGCAATATGCCTGCTACTAACAAGAAGAGATAAGGGTCACCTTCTGTACCTCTAAAAAAGGCACAGTGCAAAAATATATTGTGAAAGATGAATGCAACTGCAAAGATAATAGCTTGGTGGTTGCCATAGTTTCTAATTCAGCACTTGAGAAAAGTTTTTGCATGCAGCACAAAACACTTTGGGTGAGAATGTTACAAACAATATTTAAGATGCTTGAAATTAAAAATTAAACAGGAATTCATTTTAAACATCTGGAATGTTAACTAATTTTTTTTAGTGCTGGAATTAAAGCAGATGTCTTCACTGTGGTCAATTATGCTTTGAAAAAACATTTTGAAGGCATTTAAAAGCCATGTTATTAGTATAATAAGCGCGATAGAAAAATATTCAGAAAAATCATCCACTCACATTTATAAAAAGTAAAAACTGGAGTCCTTTCTAGATCACTGTAGAGATCTGGAGACCAGCTGAATTAAGCATGAGCTTGTAATGCTTAGAGACCACTAATATCACAGAGCTCCTCTTTAGTCCAGGGTATGTATGTACCTATTGTATATTTTTATGTGTATATGTGTGTGTATTATATACACACAGACATATACATACACACACACACACACACACAAAATACATGTTGTGTATACAAATTATGCTTCTGCTTCGCTGGTGGTCCAGGCTGATTTTTAAAGTAGCCCACAAGCGCTCAGAATTGTCCCAGAGGCAAGCCGCCATTTCCTTTCATTCAGAGTACATACAAGAGCAAAATTAGCCTTTTACCTTCACGCATTAAGGGCAAAAGCAGGATGGGAAACAAACTCGATGCAGATAAGCGCACCTAGACATATCTGGACAATAGAGGGAAGCCTGTATTACGAAGGATGTTACTGTTATGGTAACTATCAAGCCTGGTGCCACTAAAATGGAGAGATGAAAACCAGATGTCTGTAAAGGGAATGTGTTTTACTCAAAGCACACCGGAACAAACAACAAGGCTATGTCATTTTTCCAGTCATCTTAAAAGTATTTCAAGGCGATTGATTATTTTACATGTAAATTTTATGTAGGAGACATATACCTGAAGAGGACTTGAGTGTTTGTTGCGTGCTTCTAGAGAAGAAGACAGGCTAAAGAAAATGCTTTCATTCATTTGGTTTATTTTAGTTTGTGCTTTTCACTTTTTTGATCTATCCAAGTCCCTCAATAGGAGTTGGAAGTATTACTAAAACATCGTTGTTTTTTTTCTAATGAATACAAGTTTAAAAAAAAAAATCTGTTAATTGGTAACATCTTTTAGCTGGCATATGGCTAGCTAATAACTCAGGCTTAATTAGCAAATCTGGGGAAGAATGACTTCCTAGTATGGAATTAAAAAGGCCTGTCATTGTTTTTCATCAAGATGGATGATATTGCTTGGACCTGATATTTAGCAGCCTTTTTTTTCCCGGTCCCAGTGGATGAGCTGTGTTTTAACACATATCTATTAGAAAAGACAGAGCTTGAAATTGCCACAACTCATGCTAATAGAAAATGGAGAAACAGTACCTTTCCAGAAAGTATAGTTATACACTTAATAAACGTGGATCTGGTGACCTGACCTGCGTTATTTTTTCAATGCCATATGCAGTACTGTAAACATTTAGTTTCCACAGACCAGTGATTTTTTTTTTTCGTTTCAGACTTGGTCTGTGGATCCCTAGAGTCTGTGGACTACTGCAGAGGCAACCACTAATGGTGGATAAAAAAAGTAGCCTTGTACGTGCTACACAGTAGTCCACGTAATTGGATTTTTAAACCAGGCTGTGCATCCATTGAAAAATGAAACGTTAGGGAGCAGCCAAAACCTCTCTTGCTCCTTCGAGACCATTCCCTCAGTTTTCTGTTACATAGTCTTCTCACCCAGTGAATCCGATATCTGTCTCCAAAAGAAAGGGCATAGTCCATCAGCTCTCAAGAGCTTCCTCTGACTGTGATGCATTCTGTGAGCCTTATCAGCAGCATGTTGTTTCAGGGATCCAGCATTGTCCTTCCTCTGATAGGCGGCCGCTCAGCAACTGAGCATCACGGTTTGGCAAATGCTGAGCTGTCAAGTTGTGCTAATGATTTGGAAAGAGATGGATGTAAGTTTAATTGCAGTAATTAAAGGAGAGGGCTGTGTTATTCCCTTGCTTGTATGAAGGTGAATATCCTTGAAACCTCTGAAGCAGCACGCTCATAACCAAGGATATGGATACCAAAGCTTGGTGTGTCATTTGGGTTCAAGAAAAGAGCTTGCCTGAGAGCGTTATGTGGTGGCAAGGGCAGTGTTGAATGAACCCTTATAGCTCAACAACATTGCACTCTAACAGTGCTGTGATAGAGGGAACATGGGAGTTACTGGGTTTTATTATGCCGCTAGTATAGTTCTCTTTTTATTAATGAATTGCTAGTCAATCTTGTAACTCTTCAGCTCAGTGGTGTCATGTCCTATAATGTTTTGTTTAAAGTTACGTTGTTTTTAGACTAACCTAGCTGTAGACCTGATTGGTTTTGTGTAAATATATCAACATGGGGACTTTTACTTTCAAGCCTGAGTTTATTACTGAGCACAGTTTAAAATTCTTTTTATTGATGTAATTACAACTAAAAAGTTCAAACAAAGGACAAGCACAATTATGTAAAGATATCACCCAGAGAGCTGCTGGTTTTCATTTTATCATTGTAAGAGCATTTGTATGCCACACCATTTAGCGGCATATACCCTTGACAGAGCATCAGTACCTTTGATAATTCATGCTGACCTTCAGGGCAGTCAGCACCCTCTAGATATTTTTAGGTATTTGGCTAATTTTCTCAAAGCACCTGATGTTTTGTTTATGCAGTCGATTTCACGGGCACAGAGGCAGGTACAGTTCTGGGGAGATAAAAGCCATCTTCCCTTGCCATAACTGCACTTTGTCCTGCATTCACTACGTGAAGCTATTTATAAAAAAATCTCCTCATCTGGCACGTTTTCCCTGCATTTGTAGTAATAAAGGGAGGCATGGCAGGTCTGTTCATGCCTCGTATGCTGCTTAGCCCCGTTACACTGGGACATTGACAGCGTCTCCGATTTTTGTTAACCGGCACAAAAGAGAAACTTGTGCAGCTGAGCTCAGAGAGAAGGTGTGTTCGTGGGGATCGCAACGTCCGTGGCTTCCTTCCGAGGGGGCTTTTCCTTTGGGAAAGTTTGTATTCGCAAGCCACAATGCCTGCCTTCAGGAGGAGTAAAACCAGAGCTAAGAGTTTAGCGTTGGCTCGCAAAACCCAGCAGCAGGCAGCAGCAGCGTACGGCTCCCTGCACAGGATGTTTTCTGTGGTGAGTCCTGCAGCGGCCTGGGTTAAGCTGGGGGGTTGCTGCTTAATTAGGCTAAGGTAGGTGACAGGGCTGCACGAGCATGCCAGGGTGTCTGTGCTTGATAAATAGTGACTGCCCCGGCGTTAATAATCAAATAATGGATTCTGGTAACATGTAGTTGGTAGGTGAGTTTATACCAATATGCTGCATGGGAAAAGGTTTAGGTTTTTTTGAAGTTTGCGGGGAGGGAAGGGTGGGTTGGTTGCATGCACTGTTTGCTGCTGGGCTCAAGCAAATAGTTACTTCTTGCGTCTGTCAGAGAAAGAACTAAGTCATGATCCAGATTTTGACAAGAAGTGGGATGTTAAAACAAGATTCTTCAGGGAAATTTGGAAATAACTGCAGCATGAATTTTTTAACTATTTCTCTGGTTTTTAACTAATAATTTAGGGTTGTGGAAGAAGGGAGGAAACAAGATGTACAATCAAGGTACTGCTGGGGGAATATAAGAAGGCTGTAAATATATTACACAGGTGGTAGAAAAATACTTGAGCCTTCTGCATTAAAGATTGACAACATCAGGATAAGGACACGGGGAAGGAGAGAATGACAGTATTTTCACAAGATCAGGGTTTGGGAAAATTTGCATTGTGTGCTTTAGTATTACCTGACCAGAGTTTCCTTTTTGTGACCTGGGCTGTAAGGGTTCCTCTCTTTTTGTTTGCCTGATGCTCTCGTCTTTACATTTAGTACGGTCGGGATTTAACCTTCCATGATGGTAATGATTTCTGTTTTGCCTGTGACTTTGGTATGCGTTAGGTCAGATGACTTTGGTTTTAGAGATGCTGAGCACAGCATCTATGAACTCAGTGGGAGCTGCTGGTCCTTGGGACCTGGTCGACGCAGGCTCTTGGGCCCAGATCCCTGCTGCGTGACTTGGTCTATAACTAGCGTTTTAGTCAAGTAGCTAAGTCACCAGCGGTTCTTCCTCTATACCCAGGGAGAAAGATGAGCATCTCTCTCTCTGTGGCAGCTGACAGGGAAGATTTGCCACCCTGCAATTCATATTAATAGCTCAGGCACCGTGTCAGATGGGTTGCGTTTTACACAGCCATGTGTTCAGCCCTATTTCAGGCCTCAACCTATGCTGTCAGGAAAGAGTTAGTTGGTCATCAACCGCTCTTCTTACCGTACTTGTGATTTCTAAATGAGGTTGGTGATACCTACTTGCGTTACCAGAACAGGATGACCTTGGTAATGTAAATCTTCCTGCAATTGGGAAATTCTGACTCAAAGACAAAAGTTTATTCTTAACTGCTCCCCTGTTGTCTGGTCTGGTAGTGTCTGGTAGGGCAACTTTTCAAAACGCGGCGTAGAGGGGTTGCTTCCCCCTCCTTAAAGTATAACTAACTATGCTTGGCTTATTGCTACGAAGGATCTGAGTGGGCACTTTTTAAAAAATACCTTTCCTTTAGCAATGTTTTAAACATTTAAATTAAAAAACATGCAAGAGACATAGCTAAACAAAACAGACCCCCAAAATTTCAGCAGTGTTAGTCAGGAACAGTTTCATGTTCTGAGTGGCCTTGAAGTTGGGGGAAAAAAAGGAGAAGGACCAGAAGAAAAGCGATGACTGAGCCTACTACTTTGTTTTAGCTTCTGTTGCCTGAAGCTGAGCAGCAGTCTTGCCCAGATACCTATGGTGAAAATCTCACAAGGCAGTTTTCAGTAGAACTCTGTTGACATTTTTCAGTCTTAATAAACAATTTAGAGGAGTGCACATACTGTACTGGTGTGTAACATATGGCAACTTTTTTCAGTGGTCTTTAAGGAAGCTAAGACCTGGGATTTTCTAGCCTTTTACTTTAGTTGGTTACAAAGTACCTCCCAGTCCGAGGATGACAGAGAAGTCTGCAGAGTGATGGACCCACAAAAAAAGATGGCTGTTAGGGCTGCCTTCGTTCTGGAGAGAAGTATCTTCTAACACAAAGGAAAAGTGATGGACATCTCCAAAAGCTTTTCTTTTTTCACAGCGAGGGATGTAAAAAGTTCTCTGGCCAGTTCTTAATTTCTCAAAATCCTGCGTAATTGTATTTCTTCTGCTGACTGGTGCATTCAGTCTTATTTCCTGGAAATACATACATCAGGCAGAGCCGAGATGTTAGCTGTTCATTTTTAGAGGGTACAAGACTAATCTGTTTCTGCAGGATGTTTTCTGGGCATGCTTCCTCTTTGGATAAGGAATTCAAAGGATTGGTGATCTCCATGTGGTCAGTGTCCTGCAGAAGGGTACAGGAATCTGAAAACTCATCAAAGGACATGCACGGTTTTACCCCCCACCCCCACCCCGGCGTCTTTCTTAGGCTGAAGAGTTTTCTAAGCCTACTCAAAATACTCCTTTCCCTCACTTTTTCATACAAACCCCGACCAACGGAGTACCTGAGGTGTATAAATGAGGGTAAGATAAACAGCAATGAGCAGAGACACCGTAACACTAATTGACCTTGTGTGGCGTTTATGCTCAGTCAGTATCATTCAGTAGAAAGTCACAGGGTAGCCATGAAATTGTTGTGCTAATGCTTAACCACTGCTGATTAATGTCTTCTGCTCTCTCACCAATTAGTTTTATGGAGATTTTTAACTCTGGTGGGGATAGCACAGCCTCAGATGGTGATATGCTTGTCTGCAAGGAGCAAAGAGAATCTGTAAGAGGTTCCTTGTAGGAGTATCTTTTGTTCACTTTAGAGGAATAATCTCTAATATTTCTTATTACAAGTATGATTGAAAATGGGACGGGCTTCATCTCCATCTGACAAGCTGAGCACCACTGTGGTGGTTGACACCTATGGGTCAAGCTGACGATTATGTGGACTGGAACCGTCCCTTCTAAGGTTACTGTGAGCAATCCTCATTCACAGGGAATACTCCGTGCAAGAGGATGTAGGGCCTAACTACGAGTCACAAATATGCAGGGATGAAAAAAAAGTTTCTCAAGGCTGCTTCTACACATGCTTCTGTTTTCTTAGAAGCCAAGAGAGTATGGGGCAGAAGGCTGCTTCCCCTGACTGCTAGGTCTGTAGGAGTGTTTATACAGCCTTGTTGGAAAACCTGTGAAAATGGCCGGTAAAACAGTACAGTGCTGCTTAACTTCATTCTCCCTGGAATGCAAGTATTTGTTTTTTCTATAAAACCTGCATAAGCTCCAGTTGTCTTTCCCAACTCTAGCACCGTTAGTCTAAATTTTTGGATTTTTAGCCTCATCTGTCTGCTGTTCAGTGCCAAAGGTAAGCTGAAGCTGCTTGCAATCTCCTATAAATGTTGCTGAAAGTGGCATACATAAGCTCAAGTGATGGATTTTGGAGAAAGTTTGTTGCTTCCACTGTATGCTCTCCTCAGCTTTTCTCTGCACCCAGCTACCTTGTAGCTTTGTCCACAGTCAGTCGTCTGGGCTTTTCTTTTCACCAGTTTAAACGTTTTTATTCTGATGAGCTGCACACTATAAAGGTTGGCATAAATATTTTTTTTTTACCATTTACTAAGTACAGACAGTCTTGGCCTTGTGCAAATAAAAGAAGCTGTGTGCTTGAGGTGTTTACCAGATGTATCTGAGAGTCAAATCTGCCTGTTAGCCGTTGCAGTGTCATTGTCAGAGCAAATTCAGGGTTAATTCCCACCTTAATTCAAGGTTACGGTGGGTGTATGTAGTATCAACTTGGGTCTCCTCTTGAGACTTCCTGGCTTAAGAGCACTGGACTGCCAAACTCTGCTTTGACATCTAGAATGCCCAGGTGCCTTTGAGATCCCAGCTGCAATCAGTAACAGGGCAGAGGCTGGACCTCTCCTGCCAACACAAAAAAGATATAAAAGAGATGTTCTTAGGGGTTGTAACTAGAGCCATTCTAGAAAAGATCTGTTTTAAACAGCAAAAATAATAAAAAGCAGGACTTTGTTTAGCGTGGGAGGCAGAAAATAGCATCCAGAGCAGTGTGGAAAAAAGGTGGAGATCCCGACCTGGGTGGTAAGGGAGTTTTGGGAAGAAATGTGAAGCAAGTATAGTTTTTATTCCTCCCTACTTATTTGTTATTATGAAGTTTCTCGTGAATACTGGGCTCTTGGTCAAGAACCTAAGGTACACTTTGTGCTTTCACTGGCAAAATGGGTTCCTGCGTCTTCTATGGTCCATGCAATGTGTAGGAGTGAATATGAAATACTTCTGTCCTGTGATCAAGTAGCATTTCATGCTTGCTTTGCCCCAAATGTAAATGCCACAGTGGGTACAAAGAGTGAGAATGAGGTCTGGATATTGTACGGTCTGGAAGCCTCCCATAAAGGGAAGGACAGAGAGCAGCAGGACTACAGGAAAGGACAAGAGCTTATGAGCAGCACTGCAGGACAAGGGCAATATTTTTAATGCCAGACTTGCAAACGCAAAGCGCTTACATGTTCAGGAACATACTAAAGTTTATAAAAATCACTACTTGTTGGCAGTATGGCTGAGAGGTAATCCTGTGCCTTGGGCTTAGGCCAGTTATGCAGAACAATTTCTGACACCAAAATTATGTTGCTTAGGTGCTCAAATAGTATTTATGTTGAGGAGTGTCATCTGTTTCCATATGCTTTCTTATCCGGTGGTTCTTGGTGGCAGATGCAGCTCTGGTGCCAAAACTGAAGAGGATGGAGAACATGTTATGTTCTCCAATGTCTGCCTACCCTACATGCAAAGGTGGTTGAGGAGGAATAGAGAACTTCTAACTCCTCCTTGTAAAACTGTGTCTGATGATTATGTTTATGACTTGCTTTCAATAGGCTGTCTCATATCCTTGATCTAGTGTCCTTGATCAGGCATCAGGTTGATGTAAATCAAGCTGCCCGTGCACACCTAGAGAGTAAAATCTGAGTCATTCTGATACAAATACAAAACTTTCTGACATAAGAAACAAAGAAAACAAAACTCAAGTACTTTGGCATTCAGCTATTTAGAAGTTGCTTTAAAATACACACCCCATTTCCTAAATTGTGATTTATTTCCAAAATACTAATTAATTTCAGTGGCACAGAGTGACTGATTTTTGAATGTATTCAATCAGTGTGCAGCTGTAATTCCAACAAACACCATTCAATTTACGTTGCGTTTTGTCAGGTCCTAATACATGTTGTAAATACAAAATGTATCTAAATTTCATAGTCCTGCAAGCTGTCATTACACAGGATTGTGAAGATGGTTGCACTTATTAGTGAGGAAAGTAACTTAATTTTTTTTAGAGTGGTGGCATTGTTCAAAACTGGGGGCTGGGAAGCTACAGAGTAATATGGACTACATGGCAAATATTTGACATTTTAACATCTATTTCCATCATATAGGTGTGAGGGATGTACCTATGTTTTGTCACATGAATGATTGAGACTTAATATTGCTAGTGCATTTAGCCTCCGCCTTATAGAAGGCTTTGTATAGCTCAGTTCAGTTTCAGAATAACTTTTGCATTTGCGCATTTGATGACCTAGTATGTTGGTGAACCTAGCTACACAGATAATCAGTGGTAAATCAGGAGATCCAAAAAGGACCACTTGAAACAGCGTGTGGAATAAATTAGTACAGATTAAGACAGTTCTGAAATGCACTCACGTCCTGATTTCTTCACTGAAACAAGATCACTGAAACAGGACTTCCACTTGAAATAAAGCAGCATTCATGTAGTCCTCATTTGAATGCATTCGCTAAATAGAAGATAATATATGGCACAGCATATGCAACTGTCCAGTATCTTAGAGATACAGTGTCTGAAAGTCAGAAGCACTGAAGAAGAATTGTTTCATGCAGTATAAAGAGGTGGATACCGACAGCTGTTAAGGTAGAATTGGGTAATGGTAGCGATATTCTAGCTTTCAGGAAAATGTCATATAAGAAAGAGAACAGTGGTATAATTTGCAAATTAAGCATTAAAGATTATTGCCTGCAAAAGTTGCTCTTGCATATTAGTGGTGGTCGTGCAAGAGCAAAGTACACAACCATTTCATAGTGTCGGGAAAATCTCTTTCTCTTCCATCTTTGCCTTGTAAGATTAACTGTTGTTGTTCCATCTCCAATTCCTACCTTCCTTGAAAATTTTCTGGTTTTTTTTCATCTTTATCATTCTTCTAAAGAATCTCAAAGATTTAGGTTTCCATTTGCCGTTTTTGAAAGCAAAAAATATCGATACGTAGTTGTCTCCTTGGAGAGGAAGCATCTAAATATCTTTTGACAACCCAGGACACTGGAATCCGAACCCTTAGCTCCATGTCTCATTGTCTGAAAAAAACACACAGCACTATATAGGTAGCAGATGACAAATAAAACAGTTATTCTGGATGCTTAAAAGATCTTTATCTACTAATTCTTTCTATTTTGATGCAATGAGTTTTGCAAAATAAGAGAGATGGAAAACAGTGTGATGCTAGTGTCATAAGAATCAAAGTATATGATATATCTGAGTGCTCTCTCATCTTTGGCATCCCACGAGCTTGTATCTGAAGACTGAAAATAATTTGCACTGGAAAATCACTAGAAAATTTTCATTTCATTTTACTGCTGTGATCTGGATCTGCTATAAATTCAAGCTGTTCAAAGCTATCAGGGTACATATTTGACAAAAATCAATGGCATGCTCAGGCCCCCGAATTTGGAACAAGAGCAAAATTTGAGGAATTTATAAATAATTGTAGTATAGCTTGTATTCTAAAACATGGGCGCTTCTCTCTTTCTTCTCATTTAACAGAGCGCAGAACAGATCAGTGCGTTGTGCCGAAACTTCCAAGAAGTCCAAGCCAGCAGTATGGAAGGACAGAAGGACAACCAGGATCCACCTCCACGGCCACTGGCTCGACACCTTTCTGACGCAGATAGATTGAGGAAAGTCATCCAAGAACTTATGGACACTGAGAAATCTTATGTCAAGGTAAAAAAAAAAAAAAAATCTGGCTAGCTACAGCCGTGTTTTTGAGGCTGACCATGATTTGTGGATAGTCTTAACGTATTTCATGCTTGCCTTTACATAACCAGCCCTCTACGAGGGCCATAACCTACAAAGTCCACTTGTCTAATTGGTCCTATTGTTTTCAACAGGCTTGCTCCTGTAATAGAGGCTGTAGCATTTGATCTAGTAGCTTTATTTCTAGTTAATTTGTATTTATATTGGAGAGTGGTAATTTGTGGGGAGTAGATACCTGCAATATGTTAACACAGGGGTTTTCCAGGGGATGTTTTCCTAGTTTTCAAGATGAAAATAAATCTGGTAGAAGAATGGAATAGTCTCCTACAAATTAGAAAAAAAAGTTTAATTTTGGAAAATAGTGCATAATTATTTTTGAATCAGCGAAGCTAAAAGGCACAACTCCAGTTGGTTGTAGCATCACACATATGTTATTTCTCTTCTGACTGATAAGTCCATAATTTGTTAGATGCATGTCTCTTCTTTTTATAAACCCCGAATTCTTGTGACTGCATGTCAAAAGAAACAATGAAAACATTGATTTCATTGACCTTCAGCAAGGAGGAATCATCTACTTTACTGGATCTCAAAACACATACCTACAGATAACGGTTCTTGCTGCAATAACATATGTGGAAAAGAATAGAAAACACTTTCAGGCTGTTGTTGTTAGTACATCCACCAATACACTAATACAGCCAGATGCTGCAAAGCTTGAGGAAGCTTTACAGAACACGGACCCCCATGTATGTCCAGCTGACGTTTCTTACAGAGGAATGGCTTGAACAAAGGCATGACCATGGAGGTCACTGACGTGTGACATTTTGCACCAGGCAAAATCCTGGCAGGTTGCACATACTCGTTATGGCGTTCTCAGGGAGATGCTCGTTATTCCTTCTCCATAAGAATTTCTGCCATTTCTCTTCTCGGGGTCGGAGAGCCCTGCAGTGGGCCCCAGCCCTGCCGTCATGCTTTGGTGTGGGATAGTAAGTCTTCAAAAGTGGCACCAGTTGCTTCAATAAGTGACTGAAAAAGCCCTTGATCACATCCCACCTGACAACATAACTGAACGCTTTAGTAACTAATAGGATTTTAAAATGTTACGCGTCCTTCTGAATATTACTGCTGATGTTGAAATGAGTGGCTATTTATATGGTTTATCCAACGTACATGATTAAAACATTTGATGCTGTTCATATACATGGACCCTTTAGAAAGCCATCATCTGTAACGTTTTCTCCTCATGCTATACTAAAATGTAATTTGTTATAATCAAGCTGTAAAGCCTTAAGGATGAAACAAAAACATTACACTGAAATCAGTTTGCGTCTAATTTAGTAATCACTTTAGTGCTAACAACATGCAGGTGATTCTGTTACAGAAAAGGAATTGTATCTCTAGTTCATTCCCGAAAATTACCCCTATCCCACAGTTGTCACATAAAGAACAATTTCAAACTGTTATATAAAAAGTGAACGAATTCTCTTTCTTGCAGGACTTGAGCTGCCTCTTTGAGTTATACTTGGAGCCCCTTCAAAATGAAACCTTCCTTACCCAGGATGAGGTGAGGGAATAACTGAAAGATGTGCTTTTCATTCTTTTACGGGTTAAGACCTTGGCACCTAGGTTTTTAATTGCTGAGAGCATGACAGAAAAAGCAAACGACGAAGATAACAATAGGAATTACACCAGTCAGTGCCTTTATGGCTGGTGTGTGCATCACTTCTTTTTTTAAAGGGTAATTGTTCTTCTGACTTAACTGCTAAGAAATCTTTGCTTTTTTGTAAGGATTTTTTTATAAAACCCGTTTGAAAAGTATTAGTGAAGATGTTACTGGCCTTTACAACCTCTTTGTGTGTCACATCGCCTTAGTGGACTGTTTTCGCAAGACCACTGTTAGGTGCGTGGAGTGCTGTACTTCTTAGCCTGATGTTTTTTACAGATGGAGTCCTTGTTCGGCAGTCTGCCAGAAATGCTGGATTTCCAGAAGGTGTTTTTGGAGACCCTGGAAGATGGAATATCTTCTTCCTCAGATTTTAATACACTGGAAACGCCATCCCAGTTCCGGGTAAATATTTGGTTGTTCGATACCTTGCAATGTGCCTGGAAATGTTTGTGAAAATCTGCCTTTAGGAACTCTAAGTTTCATGTGATTGCTTTTATGTTTGAAGCTTTACTTTGGGTTACAGACATGTATTCAGCAGTGAAAGATAAGTGCTATTTTTCTTGGTTTATCTTTCTCTTTCCCACGGCAGAGGATGTAACATGGAAGATGCAGAGTAGACTGAGTATGCTATAAACTGGCGATGCTTATGATGCAGAACTCCTTTGTAGAAAGGTTATTGTCACTGGGCTGAATTCTGCCCTGCCCTGTGCTCCTCCCCACTGTGCCCAGTTCACCCTCTACTGACTGGGAGCTTTTCCTGCTAAATGCCACATGAGTTTCTCATGTTGCGAGGTCCAAGAAGAGGGCCCACGACGTGTAAACGGCTGCAGACTGTGCCCTCGCTGTGCTGTTTCACTCACAGTGGCATCACTCGGTACCTGCCCCAACTGGAGGAAGTTAGTTCCCCAAAGACAGAGTCACTGGCGCAGGACCGGGCGAGACTGCTGGCAGGTCTCCCGGACACTTGCTGCCTTTTGTGGCGCAAACATTGATTAAAAAGAGGGGAGAGGGCTGCTTTCCTCCTCCTCCTCTTTCTCCTTTTTCTCCTCCTCCTCCTCCTCCTCCTCCTCCCTCGCTACTCCTCTTTCTTATCTTTGCTTTGGGAAGCATTTTCCTAAAAACATCTCTCTCATGAGTCAGTCCCTCCCACATCTTCCCAGCCTCCCCTTCATCCAAGAACATCAGAGGTGCCCTGTAATTACTACCTGCCTGAAAGAAGGAAAACAGTTGGAAAGCAATCCTCTGTGTTTGTTTTACACTGTCCCTTCTGGCTTTGGCACTTTTATGCCTTGCTTCCTATTGCTCATGGTTTTTCCCAGCACAACATATCCTGTTACATGTCTGTTGGTTTTTGTTCCTGTGCTGCCTGAAAGATACAGTAAGACAGAATGGCTGCAGTGGTGTTACCTGCTCAGGCAGAAAATTGCAGACTTTGCCTAAATAGGCTGAACTCTACACCCAGAGAAATAGAGAAACATCACAGAGCTACTACTAGTAGTATATTCATGTTATGTGTATATATATGTAAAAAATATAGGTTATGTATAGAAAGATATCAGATAATCACACCATTGAGCCTCTGTGTTATGTGTATATATGTATAAAAAATATAGGTTATGTATAGAAAGATATCAGATAATCACACCATTGAGCCTCTGTGTTATGTGCCTGAACATTTATTTAGGATTCTAGTAATGAATTAATATTTTGATTGTGTGGATTTCAGAAATTGCTGTTTTCCCTCGGAGGCTCCTTTCTGTATTACGCTGACCACTTTAAACTGTACAGTGGCTTTTGTGCAAACCACATCAAAGTTCAGAAAGTTCTCGAGAGAGGTAATTTCTTGTCTTCATTATTGTAATTCATTTGCATGAATTTAAACTGCAGTGACCTACCATAACAAATCTTGTCAACTTGCAGAGAATATTGGTACAAAGCAAGGGCTAATTGGGTATCATTCAATAGGAATAGCTAAGGTCTGCGGTTCTGCTGAAGTACGATATAGAACTGAAGGGATAAGATTCCTTTTGTAACATCCAGGCAGTAGTCTGAATAGCTGCAGAAACATCTTCCACAAGTTTGTGCCGTCTGAAGATCCAGTTCATACTCCAAAAAGCAGCAACAAATGGTAGAATAAGTTAGGAATTACTTCCTCTGCCATCCACTGCAGTGCAGTGGAAAAATTACATTGAGGAATAATCTCACCTTGATACAATTGCTCTCTTAGCCCTTATGTATGTTGTTTAATGCAGGAAATGATTATGAAATGAATAGTGTAAACTACTTTGTAAACCATCTATTGAAAAGGGTGAGGCTTTTGGTGCTGGTTACAAGTTGCAATTCTGTGCATTCGAATTATTGTAGCTTCTGTGACTTCCATGTTCAACTGACTAACTCTTTTATCTACATGTAGCCAAAACAGATAGTGCCTTTAAGGCCTTTCTGGATGCTCGAAATCCCACAAAGCAACACTCTTCTACGCTGGAGTCGTATCTCATAAAGCCTGTTCAGAGAGTGCTGAAATATCCTCTGCTTTTAAAAGAGCTGGTGTCTCTGACAGATAATGAGAGTGAGGAGCACTATCATTTGACAGGTAACTTCTTCCTTTCTTCTACAGGAATGACTATGAGTTAAGTTTTATTTCCCACCCTTTCTGAAGATGTAGGTAGCCATTCTGGTAGATAGCACAGAACTCGTCAAAACCTAGAGAGCATTCCCTCCGTCTCCTTAAAAATAACAGTAGCTTTTTCATGCTTTTAGCAAAAAGTCCTACTTGGTATGTCCGAGTCCCTTTGAGAAGTAGATACACCCAGGATTTGCCATGGCAAATAGGACTGGGGTCTTTCTCCTCAGTTCTTGCACAGGAGCATGTCAGGTCATAGTGTTGCTTTTTTTTTCCCCCACTTGGGAAACACTGACCAAAGCTCCATCTTGTGGTTATTACTCGGTTCTTGAAATGTGTCAAAGTTTAACAGTGCCACAGAAGGAAATTTTAGTTGTTTGAGGTTTGGCTGTGACTCTTGCTTGCGTAGAAGAGATCTGTCTCACAGCTTTGCAGTCTTCCCACATAGAAAGACTTCTCTGTCTAATATATATTAGAGTTGACTGCTTTTCTAGGCTCAGATGCTTGGGACTTCACCCTGGCAAATTCCAGTTCAGGTCTGTCAGCACCTCATGGATGAAAGTCTAGAGATTTGTTTTATGGATTGATTGTCATTTTAACAAAATAGATTCAGGCAGAATACACTGTCAGCAAAAAGTCACAAGGCTGTTACTGACTTCAAAGGGAGCTTCAAATACAGTTCCTTTGCCCTTACAACCAAGCTGGGGGTGACTTACTTGCAGGTCAGGATGAATGCCAAACTTCTAAAAGGCTGCACCGTTAAGAGTTGGCAGGACTGGAGAAACTAAGCGCCTTTCTCCAATTCCTCTGTGAATTAACACAAAAGTGTAATGCAATCTAGTGTCATTCTTGCTTAGAAAACAAAATTTAAACAAAACCTGGCCACCAGCATTTAATTTCATGGATACAGTCTGTGAGGAAGTTGTACAACCTAGCACTGTATTTCTTTCTCCATTCTGTGGTGAGCCAAATGCAATTTGTTTCTATTAAAGCTCATCAAATGACTTACTCTAGTATGGGTGTAGATTACTCTAGAGATCCTAGTGGCCCTGTATACACAAGATGCAAAACCTAACCTTGTTTACTGTCATGTTGATAGGAATATTCATGCATTTAGGGACTCATCACTGGAATGCTTATTGCAGCCTCTTCAGGCACTTCAGACACTAGATGAGCATTTCTCACTTATTCTGACCAGGAAGCATATCTTTTACTGTTGCTATGAGAAAGCACTGATAATAAAGCTAGAATTCTGATCACCAAACCTAGGCAACACTGCATCATTTTGCCTGCCTCAAGTGGAATTCAATAAAAAATGCCACGTTTAGAAAATACAATTGAATTACATAGCTGTCTATGAAATTTTTAAACCTTACAGAAGCGCTGAAGGCAATGGAAAAAGTAGCAAGTCACATCAACGAGATGCAGAAGATATATGAAGATTATGGCACTGTATTTGACCAACTGGTTGCAGATCAAAGTGGAACAGAGAAGGAGGTAAGAGAAGGAACAACATGTTTTATTCAGTCCTGAAGCATTATCCTGCTTGCCATTAGGTGTTTTAGCTCTTCCTGAGGTAATTTTGGAAACTTATTTGTGCTGGGCTTCCTCCATTCTCCTTTAATATTTTGACTTCAGAAGGGATAGGCAAGGAAGGAGAGGCGGTGGGGTAGTCTTGTACGTTAGGGAGTGTTTTTGTTGTCTAGAGCTTAATGATGGTGATGATAGGGTTGAGTGTTTATGGGTAAGAACCAGGGGGAAGGCCAACAAGGCAGAGATCATGGTGGGAGTCTGTTATAGACCACCCATCCAGGATGAAGAGGCAGACGAAATGTTCTATAGGCAGCTGGAGAAGTCTCACAATCGCTAGCCCTTGTTCTCGTGGGGGACTTCAACTTACCAGATGTCTGCTGGAAATACAATACAGCAGAGGGGAACCAGTCTAGGAGGTTCCTGGAGTGTGTGGA
>NW_008795490.1:4425236-4436438 GCF_000699145.1 Aptenodytes forsteri
TCTGTTGATTAACTTAATAACACTAATCGACAGTGACTAGGTAAATAAACAAATAAATAAAGCAAGGATCTTACACAGCCCAAAATGCACGTTTAACTTGATGGAAGCATTACACTTACAGCGTTAAGCTGTTTTGATCTTCACCTTCAGGATGCTGACGACTGAACACCTGAGTGTATGAATAAATTATCACCAGGTAGACTTTCCTGTGAACTTCCAGTGCAGCAACCACTCCATCGCAACTGCATCTGTACGTGCTCAGAATAAAATACAGGGTGATTTGAGTTGGTTCTTCCCCAGCAAAGAAAGGGAACCCTTCACCCTCCCATTTACTCTTGGGTAAGGGTGGAGATCCAATGGGAAAGCTTAGCACCGAGGGCAAGAAGCTGTCTCCGTTTGCCTAATCCTTAGGCTTTGCCCCACTGCCAGCACCCTGCCGTCAGCACCGCTTGTTGTCCCCTGCCCCAGATGTCCCCTGAGAAGCGTGCCACCACCCACCCCAGAGCACACAAGGATCTCCCTCCTCCCACCACGGGTCCAGCCTGCGCCCAGCAGCTCTTGTGGAATACCATGCCCCTAAACTAAAGTGTTTCTGATCAATAATGCAGTTTGAATGGTACCAAGGATTTGTAAAGAAATGTACTGATAAAAGAGTAAGCTCATTAGGAGTTTGAGTCAGCTTCTACTATGCTAAAGGACAGGGGTTTTTCATGCGAAGAGTTGTTGTACTTCCATCATATGGCCAGTGGACTCTGTCCTCCAAGTAGTTAGGCACTGAATTAATTAATATTTCCTGGAATGAGACTTGGTCCCCAAATGCCTTCAGAAGATGGCTACTTTAACTGCAACAAGAAGTTTCAGATACCCCAATTAACAAGAGACCTGGGGTTAAAGCTCATTTATCAAATCTTACAATGTTACAAAAGTCTGAGTTGCAAACAGCTTGTTTTAATAGATAAAGGAGAAGCGAAGACTTCTCAGGAGGCCAGATTTGATCCCAGGCTAGCTCAGATGGGTTGCACCCTTGTAAAACCAGTACACCAGCAAGGTGCATCAGGGTCAGAGCCTGGAATTCACTGAAACATTTTTTTTATTGAAAGAAGAGAAATGACCTTATCGCTCTCTACAACTACCTGAAAGGAGGTTGTAGCGAGGTGGGTGTTGGTCTCTCCTCCCAAGAAACAAGTGATAGGACAAGAGGAAATGGCCTCAAGTTGCGCCCGGGGAGGTTTAGATTGGACATGAGGAAAAATTTCTTCACCGGAAGGGTTGTCAAGCATTGGAACAGGCTGCCCAGGGAAGTGGTTGAGTCACCATCCCTGGAGATATTTAAAAGATGTGTAGATATGGTACTCAGGGACATGGTTTAGTGGTGGACTTGGCAGTGCTAGGTTAACGGTTGATGATCTTAAAGGTCTTTTCCAACCTAAACGATTCTGTGATTCTATGACTTCCATTTCATATCTGCCTGTCAAGTTTCTTTTTGTCAGTAGGTTACGGTAAAATTTTCAGACAGCTGCCAGAGCCGCCTTCTGGACTAAGAAGAATTGCAAGCAGGAGTAGACATAATTCTCAGTAGGAAAAATCCTCCTCAAATGTTGCAGAGCTTATCCATGCCCCAAGGCATTCAGATTTTATGCTATAGAGTTCTTAAGTTTTTAAGATTTTTTTCACCCGTATAAATGAAAATGGCAGTTGGAGGGATTTCACATTAAGGTCTGTTATTCTCATTCTCTACACTTTCAGTGCTGAGGCATCCACGGGTATTTGTCAGGGCAAAAACCATTAGTTAGACTGTGTGCACGCATGTCCCAGAACTGGGGCAGCAGAGTCTCAACTTAGCTATTTACATCAAACGATTACTAAGCAGATCAAATCTGTAAAGGTGAAGATCAGATATGAGAGATGCCGGCTCGGTTGTTCTATTTCCTCCTAGTAAAAGCCAAATTGCCCCCCTTGGCTACCTGATTTCCCATCATTTATGGGGAAGCAAAACTTGACAGCCTGGGAGATTCTTCACAGTGTTACGTTGTGTCCCACAGAAGAAAGCAGCCTCAGAGTACAAGACCTCCATTAATTCTGCCATTGGCAGTGTCATTAATACTAATTACTCTATAGAAATTAAAGATACTTACAGCTAATAAATCAGCCAGTTCACAACTGGCTGTATGTAAGTGACAGGTCATCAGATCAACTCAATATTCTTCTAAGTTATTAATAGTAAGAACTTCTATCCAGCTTCCATGACTTAGAGGCTATTACTTTTTATAGTTCTTACCTATTTTAAAAAGGGGATTACTCACACTTTTCCTGCTGTACTGCAGATCTCTCTGCCTTTCCCTCTGTACATACAGTAAATACGGAAAACATAGATCCTTAAAGTTATTGATGTGTACTCATTAACATTTTACATGTGGATCGCAGCACTGATGTATATATTTATACTATTTATTTATCTTATCTACTGTTATAATTTAATGCAGGTGACAGAGCTTTCAATGGGAGAACTCCTGATGCACTCTACAGTTTCCTGGCTGAATCCTTTCCCATCGCTGGGCAAAGCAAGAAAAGACCTTGAACTTACAGTATTTGGTAAGTGTCTTCCTTAATGACTCTCTGCTCTTTCAAATCTAAAGATTACCACATCAAATCTTCTCACAAGATGAAAGCCACCATCTCCTTGCTCTATAGCTATGTGATATCTAGGGTAGACTTACATCTGAAAAAATACATAGTTATATTTCCTAATACGAGAAAAGTTTCCATTCGTTTGTTTGCTGTTTGCTCTGTGAGCCAACCTCAGCTGCTCTCCTGCCTATATGTAAACTGTGGAAATCAGTGATTTTCAAGAGGCAATATTCTCTTTAGAACAATCTGCTAAACCAAGCTTTCAAAGGACGCTGGTAGGAAAATTGTGATTTATTCTACTCCTGTGAATTCAGGCTAACTTCTGCTTTACAGCTACTCCATCAAAAGCCCCATCCAGGTTATTTTAACCTGAAAAATGGATATGGAAATAAGAGCATACAAACAAGAGTTTTATTTAATAGTATATATACGATTAATCATTTAATAATTACCTAAGTAATTAAATCTTCCAGTGAAACATCTTAGGCACTTGTCCGTTTCTTTAAAAAATATTTCTTTAAAATGTCATTGGATAAACACCTGCAGAACAACTCCAGGTTGACGAGAGACAAGTTTCTCCTTCTCAGGGCTGTCGTGCATTCCTTCCCCAGGAAGCATGACAGATTAGGGGAGAGGATGCTTCTAACAGAAGAACAAACAGGAACTGCCTCCCGGGTTCCTTGGATGAGCTTTTATTCTCACTTCAGACCCTATGCAGGCAGCTTAGAAAATGCACCTAATATGTGGAACTGAAGGAAACTGCCAAGCTCTGGGGTTAATGCTGTGCTCGCTATGGCCGCATCCCGGCTTCACATAGGGATGAGACTCAACTGCATACCATCACCCCTCTCTCCTCTTCCACTGGAAGGAAACATGGATGCATGAGCAGGGATAGAGCTATACTGCCCTTGAGTCTGATTTGGGATCCAGGACTGCTCTGCAGAGCCATCCCTTAGTTCAGCTGCAGCTTCAATGCCCCTGTGTTTCTGTTCCCCCTTACAGATGGGAGCGAACGTGTCCCTGCCTGCCTGGAGGCTGAGAGATTAGGTAACGTTAGTGAGCCACTCCAGTCGCACGTTGTGGAAGCCAGAGAATTCCTGCAGATGGAAAAGTAGGCATTGAGATGAATGTTTGAGTTTCCAACTAAACAAATGCTGAACTGCAGGAAGAACAGACTTAGTGTCCTTTTTCACAGCCCTCTCTTGCTATAAGCCCTTCACTCCACTTGAAAATGTCCACCGATTACAAAAAGAAAATCTGAACCTTTACATCTAACCTACATCTGCTGTATTTGCTTATGTGAAGACTTACAGGAGACAGGCTGCTGGTAGTTTCAGAATAAAGGTGCAGAAGGGCTTCATCCTAAATGTTCAGAACAAAATCTGAGGAAAAAATACTGCCATTGCATGAACCAAGTGTAGGATGAAAAACCCAGTTGTAATCTTAATAGAGAGCAGGTGCTTTTCAGTCAGTTTGCTTATCCTTTACATTCCCCTGACTACAATCATCAGCTTCTCCAAGATACTATTTTCATTTACTATTACACCTGTAATTAACAGTTTTCCTTTTTTTCTTTCTTTTTTAGTTTTTAAGAGGGCTGTAATACTGGTGTATAAGGAGAACTACAAACTGAAAAAGAAAATGGTAAGTCTGGTGTCAGTGGAGGTGGTGGGTGTTTATGCACAGGATCCTACTGCAGTGTGAGATGGACCATACCGGTGTTGAAGGGGGAGTGACTGTGGTGAAATGCCACCTTCCCTCGCTAGACTGGAATTCTAGCTATCACAGCTAAAACAAGTGCTCAGTATTTGTGTAGCAGTAGATATTTTTTGTTATTTAGTAAGCAGCAGCATCTTCTCTGTGTGAGCCCCACGTTAGTTCTGTCAGGTGGAATATGAAAGATGCCATGTAGGAATCATTCATTCTTCCAGATGGCATTTACAATGGCCTACTTTAACGTAGCGTGTAGATTGAAGACCTCTGTGTATAGACCCTTGACCACCCTGGAAGGAAAGGAGAGGGGGTGTTATAAACACAACCTCCTCTGTCCCCATTTAGAAAACTGGAATGCTGAAGTCAAGTAGCAAGTTGCATCTCCCGCGTACCAGTGGTGAAGTACTGCACCGTGCTTGTCATTAACAGATGGAGGGGCTCTAAAAGTAGCAGCAGCAGCTACGTGATTAATGTATTCTGCTAATCAACAGTCTGCGGGTTCCTTCATGGGAAACTAGTTCCCTAGTAGTACTTATATGCGAAGTATTATTTTTACCCATTAAAAAGAAGTGCTTTTAAAAGTTGAAGCAATTACAAATTCCAAAGGTTGTGTCTATCACCATGTCAACTACGTTTACAAGCACATATTAGGGTACTGAAGGAAAAAGTCTAATGAATTTATTTTCTCTTCAGAGGCAGGTCTTTTAAGAGTAACACAAAAAAACCCGCTTTTTTTACTTCTTAGAAATACCCTTGTTGTTTTTCTTTTCGCAGCCTACTAATGTTCGTGCTGCACATAATTATGGTGACTTGGATCCATTTAAATTTCGCTGGCTGATTCCTTTATCTGCTCTTCAAGTTCGACTGGGGAACACAGCAGGTAGTTCCCTTGCACTGAATACTTTAGGACTGAAGGCTTTTCTGGGATTCTGTAATACTGCTTCTTCCGTATGTCTTTCTGGAGCCTCTGGAAACAGGCAGGTGTAGAGAAAACAGTATCTACTGTTGTCTCTACACTCAGGGGGTACAGGCTTGATACGTTAACAGACTTTCTTCATTTGGTGTGTTGGCTTCTTCCGTGAGTTCGGGAAGATGCAACATGATGTGAAGGAATGACAGAATGGAAATCCCAAATGAAAAGATACCATGAACAGGAAGGTGATTTCCCATGGTTGACGTCCTGGTGACGCCCTTATGCTTGTGTGTGCTGACCCTTGTGTTTTTCCAAAGGTGGGAGAGTTGACTGTGTAATTTGTGGTAGTAGAGGGCTGTGTTTTTATTTTCCCTTTGAGTTGATCTTTATGATCCTATCCAGTTCTTTATCTTCTGTAAAGTGTCACTAGGTGTTTAGAGCAAATAAATGCTTTGTGCACCTGGGAGAAGGCCTTTTAAGGCTGGAAGGCAGTGAGAATCAGTAAGAATGGGGGAAAGCAACTTATCAAAGGCAGCGCTAGGCTGCTGCAACAGGAGAGTTCAGGGGACTTCCTTTGCGTCCCATCTCAGGTGAGATCTTCTGTAGATCCACCCGTGGCTATGTTAACACTGCCTTCAGGGGTGGAGGAGCTCTACACTGGTCTTTCTAATGCCGAAGGTTTTGTGAAGTACATACAAAAATAACATTTCCTTCCATGCACAGGAACAGAGAACAGCTGTATCTGGGAACTGATTCACACGAAGTCAGAACTAGAAGGCAGGCCAGAAACAATTTTTCAGTTGTGCAGCAGGTAAGCTTTACATGGAGGTTGTATTTGACAAATCACATTAATGGAATTAAAAAAGTAAAATTTTCCCCTGCGTGACCTTTGCATCAGCACTTCTAATGCAGCTCTCACTCTTTGAATCCAGGCACTACGCCAGTGTTTAACTGCATAAAGTATAACAATTTGAAATGGGAGTGAATTTGGCACAGTGATCCAGCATCAGAAATCTGCACAGACGTATGATCATAAGTTCCAGTACGATATGGGCAAAGTAACTGATTTTATCAGACTCTCAGTTGGTTAGCAGAAATTATCTTCTGATAAAGACCACTTAAGGGGCGATCCCTTGGTACAGAAGTTACCTTTCAGGCCGTTTTTCTAAGGGGAAGTAACCAAGATCTCAAAACACAAAGTGTGTGAAATGCCTAACGCCACATAAAGACATTTTAGCTGCAAAACCACTACTAAAGCAAGCTACTGAAAAAACCCACTGCACCTAAAGAACATCAGCGGAAAGGAGGCGGGCAGATCTTATCCCAACAGTGTCTTACTTCAGAGGGGAAAATTAGGTTCTCTGTTTTCTTAAACTTGCAGTGACTGTGAGAACAAGACTAACATCGTGAAGGTGATCCGTTCTATTTTGCGGGAGAATTTCAGACGTCACATAAAATGTGAGCTACCGCTGGAAAAAGGATGTAAAGATCGCCTTGTCCCACTCAAGAACCGTGTACCTGCAACAGCCAAACTGGGTAAGAAACACGTTGTCAAAGTGAAAAATGGAGTCTGGACTCCAGCGCTGGCAGAAGGCTCGCAATTATTACCATGACTGTAGCGTGTCATGTGCCAGACCCACAAATCCCATTTCTTTTTCGGGCTGGGGAGGTGGTAGAGTTTCTCCACAACTCGGGGCATGACAAGGGCTAGAGGCGATAAGCAAGCTTGCCATCCCCCCCACACTGTGATGTTTCATTAGCTCTCTTAAGGGAAGACTTAATAAGGCCCAAATTAATTTTGCTGGGAAGAAATAGACTCCCTTTGGCATACAGCATTAGCGTTCTTTCCTCTGGGTTCCCTTTAGTAACTCAGCCCTAATAACATTTAAAGCTAAAACAACTGGCAAAAGGCAGGGGTCTTGCTTCTTTCAGTGCACTAAATCTGCATCCCAGCAGATACCCTAATTAAGAACAGGCTTCAGACGTTTTAGTTAAATGAGTAGCTACTAGTATTTCAAGTTCTCCATCTGATCAGTTGTCTGTAAAATCCCCTTAACATCACAGGAACTGGGACAGTTCAACTCCCACCTGCAATCTGGCCCTCCAGTGCTTGAGGTGCCTGAATCAGTCTTGCTTTCCTGCGGATGTGTGTAAATCACTACTAGAATTTTTGGAGGATTGTGTATGTATTACACATGAAGGCAAGCATATAGCCGTGGGGTAGGTGGAATGAGAGCTCTGACACGGGATCGCGCTGTCGGTATCAGAATGCTGACACGTCTGACCTGGGATGATTATCAAATGAGACTATGTACACTGTAATTATAAGTGGGCTATTGAGACAGACGGTATAACCAGCTGATGTTTTGCTGAAAAAAAACCCAGCTTTTTTCCTCTGCACAGCTTCCACGAGGTCCTTGAAGATACTGAAAAATTCATCCAGTAGCGAGTGGAACGGTGACCCGGGGAAAGGCACCTTCCAGGACTCTGATGAGTGCAGCCTGAGCAGCAGTACTCAGAGCAGCAGCTGCCACACCGCTGAGAGCATACAGGAGCCCAAAAGTTCATCTCCCGATAAACACGTACAGAGCTGTGCATCCGACTTTTCTAATGTTCTTGTCAAAGAATCTGATATTCTCAGCGATGATGATGACGACGACGACTATCAGAGCCTAAAGAAAGGCAGCCCTACGAAAGACATTGAAATACGGTTCCAACGGCTGAAGATTTCAGAGGAACCAAGTACTGACTCCGAACGGGATCAGGCTGCTGAAAATGAGGAAGGAGACGGCTTCGAGACAAGAGAGCATCCAAAGCTGGTGCGTGGCCATTTCTGCCCAGTGAAGAGAAAAGTCAACAGCACAAAGCGTAACAGAGGAACTTTAGTGGCAATGCAAGAACGTCACCAGTCCCTTGACAGTCACTCTGATGCTGCAAACCTGGATCTGAACTCTATTTTAGAGAGAGAATTTAGCGTCCAGAGTTTAACATCTGTAGTTAATGAGGACTGTTTTTATGAAGCTGTGGAGAGGCATGGGAAATCCTAGCTTTCTAAGCACTATATTTAAAATATTCATTTGAAGTCCACATAAAATTCAACAAACTTATTTTGCTTTAAAACTAGTAAATTCGTGGAAGCTGCAGGAAAACTACTATCAGATTTTGTGCACTAATACATTTTTTCCACAAAAACAGCTGTAAAGGATTCTTAAGTTATTTTAATTTATTGTGGATCAAAAATAGATTAAGCTGGCCAAGGTCTGTAAATCAGTTCATCCCTTTCAAGCAGTTATTAGGACGATGTAGTGTTCTTGGGGAGGGGAAGGGAAGGGAAGGGAAGGATGGCCTCGTTAGCATTTTAAGTAATGTGGAAAAGGTGCTAGTGAGTGGCAGAGGGGATTACAATGGAAAGTAGCATTGCAAAATGACTTTTTCAATACCTTGGGCATTTTATTTTTTGGTTTTCATTTTTGCTTTATTTAAAGCAGAATTAAGTTATTTTAATGTGCTTTAGTGCACAATAGTGCAGGAATTTCATTTTTGTAAGTTTCAGGATGCTGTTTATACTTTATATATATGTGTAAATACAAAACCAAAGCTTGGCCTGTAATCTTTTATTTGACTGTATTTTTTATTTTCTCTACCAGCCTGTACAGTAAAAGACAAATAAGTATTGTACTTAGCCATGTCTTCTACTTTTTATCATGCTGCTTTTCTCTAGTTGGAGCTTTAAATCCCAAATTCTTTGATTCTGCATAAATGAGACGACTATTAGCAGACCTTGAGGCAATCTGTGCACTTTATCCTCCTGTAAGTATATTTATAGAAGAGTTTTGGCTTTTGTTTTTTAAATTACTCTGCACAGGAGGATGTTTCAGGATAAAAAGAGCACAAAAACCCAAACGCCGTCTTACATGCCAAAGTATGAAAAGTATTTTTTCTTACGTTTCGATAATGCACTTTCATTCATACAAAACTCAGTTATTTCAGAAGTATCCCATCTTAATTACATGTCTCACAACACACCTTGTTCTTGGTATGTGTTCTAGCCGTTGCCCTGAAGTAAAAAGAACCTGTAGGCACCTTGTAACTGGACTGTCTTTTCACTTTTGTCTGCAGCTGAATGGAAAGAATGAATAAAATGGGAAAGACCTCTCTCTCCACCACTTTCTCAAAAGTAGTTCTTCCATACCTGCACAGATGTAGGAATATTTAAGCCTCCTTTTACTGAATCAACACCTCTAGATCAAGGAGTTAAAACTGATTTGTTTTTATTAGCCTGCTGCAATTACAGCTGTTACAGCTGATTTTCCTCTTCAGTCTGTTCGGGCTGACTGGTACTTTTAAGTAAATTCCTTGTCTTCTTCCTTTGCCTTAGTTCTTCTCTGTAACTGTACGCAAAAAGGCTTGGGTCTTCATCACACATTTTTCTGTATGTATTGCACAGATTTCTAAAGTGTGACATGGAGAGCTGAAAAGGACGAAGAGTTGGATCAACATTTGCTGTCATCATCAGCTGTTCTGTTCTTTTCAAACGTCCACTTTCAGGAAACAAGGTCCTAAAAGGTGTGGGGAGAAGACAAATTCAAACAATTCAGACAGACAATTCAGCTTCCCCTAAGGGTAACAGGATCCTCCTGGGAATTTACTTAATATAGGTTTACTATTAAGTATGTCATTATTTTAGCTCTGGCACTCTTAATATATCTCATTATCTAAGCAAATGGAAACATGTAAGGGCCCTTTTTCTGCAAATTCAAATTATGACAACATAGGAAAGCATACACATACATTGTACATTAAACACATGCATATATGTTCACGTTTGCTAACATTAAAAAGAGCCTTGGGTATGGATACAGTTACAGAACCTTCTTACAATTAGACTCACGTTTAGAGAGCAACAACAGATTAAACTATGTAAAACAGATCATATCCAAACCATGTGACTTTCTTTCAGGCTAAGTGTTTCATTCCAATGGGCAAGATATTGATATCACTTGTCATTAATACCGCAATTCTAATGCCAGAAAAAAAAGCCAAGAGGGAGGAAAGGAGTATTTAATTATCATTCACTTTTTAATATTTAGAACTTGGAGAAAGTGCCAGGAGTCCTAGATTTTGTTTTCAGCTCTGTCACTGTTCAGAGATAGTCATATCAGTTCATTTACTCTGTGGCCAGATGTGTTAGCACCTCTCTCTCATCAATTCCCCAAATTTGAATGAATAGTATTAGTTCAAGTGATTTTTAATGTCTCACAAAAATGCATACTACAAAGTGCAAACTACTGAAAGGACTAGCTCCTATTAGCAGTAGTTCTCAGTCTACAAGAGATCAGGAATGGATCAGGAAAGCAGAAAATCTGCACATGGTTGATGTGCATGTCCCAATTTTCAAATGATCCGCCTGTGTCATACATACAGAAGACCTAAAAATGCTGTGCATCTAATAGAGTAAAACCCCCACACCCCCAGCTGTGTTTTGCAGGCTGGCTGGACAAGCTAGTCAAAAGGCTTTGTCTAAGTAAGTGATAGTTGGCTCTTGGTGGGCAGACAGAATACAAAGTTAAGAAAGGGTTTAACATGACAAGAGGAGGATGGAACTTCTGGGAATAATCTGGTTTAAAGTACGTGCTACTTAAGGCCTTGGTCAAAAATCACAAAACCATAGAATAGAATCACAGAATAGTTTGGGTTGGAAGGGACCTCTAAAGGTCATCTAGTCCAACCCCCCTGCCGTGGGCAGGGACATCTTCAACTAAAGCAGGTTGCTCAGAGCCCCGGCCAACCTGACCTTGAATTTTTCCAGGGTTGGGGCACCCACCACCTCTCTGGGCAACCCGTGCCAGTGCTTCACCACCCTCAGCGTAAAAAATTTCTTCCTTCTATCTAGTCTAAATCTACCCCCCTTTAGTTTAAAGCCATTCCCCCTTGTCCTGTCGCAACAG
>NW_008795490.1:4438718-4455437 GCF_000699145.1 Aptenodytes forsteri
CCAGGGCTTGTGAGCATGAGGCTGCTCCTATCTGTCTATAGAGGGCCTCATCCGCTCGGTCTTCCTGGTCGGGTGGCCTGTAGCAGACCCCCACCATAATGTCACCTGTCCCTGCCCTCCCTTTAATTCTGACCCACAAGCTCTCAGTCAGCTCCTGATCCATCCCCAGGCAGAGCTCCATGCACTCAGCTGGTCATTGACATAGAGGGCGACACCCCCTCCTCATCTCCCCTGCCTGTCCTTCCTAAAGAGCCTGTATCCCTCCATCCCAAAACTCCAATCATAGGAGCCATCCCACCATGTCTCCATGATGCCAATAAGGTCGTAGCCTTATTGTCCCCGTTATTAAATGCCCCATTAGTTCAGCATCTAGTCAGCAAGGTTAAAATGGATCAATCCTTATTTTGCTATCCCTCCTTAAGTTAGTCTCTCCTTTGATTTGGTAGTTAAAAGATCTACCTGGAGCCAAAAATGTTTAATCACCTTTTATATACAAACTATGAACTATCTTATAAATGTCTATGAACAGCAACTCAAACTACAATATTTTTCTTCATGGACTTAATAGCTTCATCTTATATGCCATGTCTCTCTCAGATGCCAGAATTTACACACAAATGTAAACTGATTCTATTACCTTGTTTTTATACAGTATATATGATAGACAGGTAGCTAGATACCTTATAATGAACTTATTATAAGCCTTATTATACACCAAAATTTGCTATTTTTTTTCAGGTCGGCTAAAGAATAAGAGGATTGTGTTTCTTAGCTGCACACTAGGGCTAAAGTATGATAAGCTGCTAGGGGATACGTGATGTCCAAAAGTTCATATTCCCCCTCCTTGCCTCAAAAGAATGTAGAGCGGTTATTAGCAATTTGAGATTACACAATAGTTGGGTTTTTTTTAAACTTTGGCAAAAATATTCTATATAATATAGATATGCTGACTGCACATGCCTTCTGCTTACATTGTCAACTGAAACCGTTCTTGCACAAAAAACCCCCACCACCCTGTAAATTAAATACAAATCAATCCAGAGTTCGGATACCTCATTTTCTAACCACCTCCAAATGCGTACTCAAACCTTAACACAGGCAAATCAATACTCATTTTAGATCCAACGTCTGCATCCCCGACATCGATGGCATTCACTGCCTCAAGCAAAAAAACCCAAAACTAGAGGCAAAATTCTGTGTTCACCTTTAGAATAGTGACATACAAGGCTTGTAGTTCAGTAAGGTGGCATCCACCCTAATTCGAGACTGCACCGGGGCCAAAACCACACCCAGCAAAATTCAGCTAGCCCAAGGTGCAGCGGCATGCCGCTAGTCCTAACAGCAGCTCTGTCACACGTTCCACAGCGCTGAATGCTGGGTTTTCCCCACACCAAGTCAGACACATGGCTACGCTAGAGTTTTAACAGGATTCTTGGCAAACAGACTGCAGGTTTCTCGCATCAGTTAGAGAACCTAATAAATTCCCTCAGTAAGACATGGGGAATTTTAAAGTCAGGAAGAACTCCATAAAAGGGCAAGCACAGAAACAAGAATTTGACCTTCTGACATTATCCCCAAATAAGTAAAATTTCCCACAGATGATGTTCTCCCTCCTCATGCTGCCATCTTTGGTTCTGAATTTTGCGACTTTCATTTTTTAACTCAACCAACAAATGCTGTAGTTTTTGTGTTAGGTGGGCTTTTTTTGTTTGTTTCTGAGACAGACAAACTATTGGAAAGATCACCGATTTATCCGAGTAATTTTAACAGCTTCAACTGCTCTAACAAAAATGCACAGTAATTATTACATAGTTACAGCAGAAAGAGATTCATCTCACAGTTTTGTCTCCAGAAACCTTTCTGAAATGGAAAGAGCTGATGAACTATGATGACAAATTTAAAATGGGAGGAATAAAATCAAATGCATAGCTACAAGTGTTTCTCAACTGATTTAGCAGCTGACGCATTTACAAAAACAGTATTTGAGAATTTTTCGTTAAAGATCCTTACTCGATTCCACGGAAGCAGTATTTTCTTCTAAACTGAAAAACACTTTGAACCACTTTTTCTACTAGCTTGAACGGCTGCTGTATCTTTGGTTGCACCAATGGAGTGAAATGCACCACAGCCACATCCACCTATAAGGAAAAGTAAGATAAATTTGAGTGGATATATTCCTCCAAGACACGTTATTTCTAAGAAGTTAACCGGCTAGACATCAGGAAACAGGCAGAACATAGGAAGACGTTATTGTGACAGGTAACATAGCTGTGCAGTGACTAATGTCATAGTACTTGAATATAAAGATTTGGCCTAACTTTCAAGGCCCTGCAGAATTTTAGTCTGTCTTAAGTTATCTACATATTTCCAATTAGTTCACATGTCATCAGTACTTAGTACTTTTTTCCCCATGGCACTTCCTCTATCTAGAGCAACTTCCATGTAATCTGTAAACTAATTAGCACTTCTTTCTTCCGATCCTTCCACAAGACAATTCTGACATGATACACAAATTAGACCATATTCAAGATACAGGCTGAAGGGCAGCTGGAGAAAATTGGTATTATAATTAGAAATCAAACCTATTCCCTATATGTCTTCTGTTGCTCTAGGGCTTTTCTAAAATGTAAGCCAAGGAATTACTTTTCAACTTATTAAGATTTTAAAATTCTAGTCTATTTAAAGGAATAGTAGGTAGAAGTAAGTTTGCATTCAGTTGCAGTGACCATACAACTCTGTATTTACAGTTTCATCCACAGTTATATTTGAATGCTTCTATCCAGATCTCTTTCAAGCTTGTTTTATTCTTTTATAGTTCTAAAATCAGCTTGGTTCACAGAACGGTCACTTTCCCTGTGTCTGAAAACAGAATGAAGTAACATCATTCCTTCAATGTACACATATATACACGTAACACACAGAAAATACGTCATGCAATTATAGAGATACTGTATTATACAGAAATGCCCTGAATTCAGACTTCTGTATTACAAAATACAGGCTGAGCTAAAAATCCAGTTCTGCACAACATTGACTAAAGCAGTTCATCTTCCAAACTAGATACTAACAACAATAAAAATGAAAAATTTCTGTGGAGAAAATTTGTGAAATTTGTACATGTACTGGTGCTGAATGACTACAAAATTTTTAAGTGCCAGACCTTTAAAAATATTCACTCTCTTATTAAAAAAATCTGCTAACACGATGGACAATCATCCATCTTTTTAAAAAGTCTGAAATTCAATATTGGCATTCATAGAACAGTTTCTATGTGACTTTAAATTGAAGATGTGCTAGTTCTGACTGAAATACAAGATACACCCAGACCAAAGAACAGCTTCTGTTCTAAGCACACTCTCAGTGTTCCAACTTTTGGAGAAAATCCAAAAAAACTTCAAAAGAAGAGAGGGTTTTTTCTACTGCTCTAACCAAAACTGCTCTATGTTTGGGTTTTTTTTTTTAAATCAATTAAATCGTAGTAACCTCTGATGTGGACATATTCTTCTGGCACAAAGGTGCCATCCATCCACGTTGTACTTTCAGTGGGAACAGCTCGGCTGTCAAGTATCTGTACTATCCAGTACAACTGCTTCAACAGCAGAGGTACTATATTTGCTTTCAACAGAAATGATGATATTCAAACAACCTAAGTTTTTCACGTAGACAGAACTTATGAAGCTGAACAAAAATACTGATTAATGGTGCTGATGAAAAAACCCACGTTTCCAGTATTTGCACTGCTGATCTCCAGTATATGTTACAGATAGTGTTTCTTGTCTACTTTTCCACCTTTCCTGAAAGCTAGAGTCAAGAATAAGACAGAAAAAATACTTAAATTACTAAAAGGTAAAGACACAGGAACTTATTTAAAAAAGAGGTGACAAAGAAAACCTGACACACGGAATCTGCAATGAAATGCGCATAAATTTATTTTCCAAAGCATTTTCTGAATTTCTTGAGTGTTGATAGCTTCTGCTCTTGCCACAGGTTGCTGCTACCAGTCAGGGAGACCACAGGGACGCAGCGAAAACTTGTGTTCACACTGAGTGTCAGAAAAGTTTATCTTTTTGAACAGGGCATAGATATACTTCACACAACCAACCAGCTCCTTGAACAGAAACACTAAAAGCTCTACAACTACCTGAAAGGAGGTTGTAGTGAGGTGGGTGTCAGTCTCTTCTCCCAAGTAACAAGCGATAGGACGAGAGGAAATGGCCTCAAGTTGTGCCAGGGGAGGTTTAGAAATGAGGAAAAACTTCTTTACTGAAAGAGTGGTTAAACATTGGAACAGGCTGCCCAGGGAAGTGGTTGAGTCCCCACCCCTGGAGGTATTTAAAAGACGTGTAGATGAGATGCTTAAGGACATGGCTTAGTGGGCATGGTGGTGTTGGGTCGACGGTTGGACTCGATGATCTTAGGTCTTTTCCAACCTTAATGATTCTATGATTCTATTTACACACATATACGTTTATCTACATTTTTGTCAAGAAATAAAACGAGGTATTTCCCCCACAAAATTAGGGATAAGAAAACCACCAGAGACCATCTGGGATCTCACAGTCACCTCAGTTTTGCAGAACTGCTTGTAAGTAAGCTATGAGGGCTCTTTGGGAGTAGGAGCTGCATCTTTAACAAAAATTTCTGAAGGAAAAGAAAAAAAAGAACACAATCTAGATGCAGTGTACAGTTTAAGAGAAAACCAGCTCAATTTGCAATCTCAAGGCCAGCAGGCAATAATTTCTGCTTCTGAAACAAAACACAGCCCTTCTCAGCATTTGTTCCATTATAGACGCTGTTTTCTTTGGACCCCAGGAAAGCTGCCTGGTTACTATAGCAACAGATACAGGGGAAAGCTTTTCACTTGTAATTGGCCACTCCTTTAAAATTACACATGCTATTTTTCCCTAACCTTTTTAATATGCATAAAATAAGAGAGCAGAATTATGAAAGCCAATACAGAGTACACAACAGCACTTAAAATACACAAGTTAATCCGCAAATTATTTTATTAGTAACACTTTTTTTTTCCCCCCACCAAGTACGTTAGAAGTATTTACAAAATAATACTCAATTCTTACAAAATAATGAATATGAAAATTATTCAACTGATATACCCTGAACTGTCAATAATACAGCAATTATTCACCCCTTGCTGTTTTAGTGTATCAGTACAATGAAGGTTTATGTTCTAGTAGGGTAGGAGGAACACATGACAGTACAATTTAATTCAGAGAAGTCTGCTGTCTTGCTGATGAAATCAACACTCTAAATCAGAATAAGCTTAAATGAGACAATTTTTACTAATTGTTGACAATAAAGGTCTCATGATGGGCAATACATGTATCTTGCAACAGGGCTGTATTAAAAGCAAACCCCCATACCCTTTTTCAAGCTGTAATTTACTCATAGGGAACTGAAACCCAAGCAGAACATTTACAACTCCATTAAAACAGGCTGACTGAGATCCCACTAAGATAGTTCTAAGCCAGCACTTTCACCAACCAAGTGTTCAGTACCAGCATGTTATCTGTCTACTACAGACAAATGTTAGGTCTAACATCAGATATGTGTATCTCGTAGTGATCTTGTTCTGATGTGAGGGTTTCATTTTGGTTCACTTCCAGCAGAAAATAACTGTGCCACTGCACAAACAGCAACAATCTAATTCCTGTAACTTAACCCCATTCCCACTAGGCTCACAAACAGGATCACAGGAAACCAAAAGTCAGGTACAGAACCTATGGGTATATCGCTGCTGCAATCAGCAAGACTTTTCTCCTAACTTCTTGATTTCACACACCAACTTGTTGAGGCCACTTCACCAATGTGCTGCAGTTGCCATATAAGCCTTATTAGTAGCTTTATTCCTTTATTCTTTGTACAGACTTAAACAAAGGCAACAAGTTACAGGATGAGCTACAGAAGGCTATGGCTATCAAGAAGAGATAAGCAAAACCTGTAGTTGAATAGAAATGTCCTGCTGTTCCAATTACAAATTAAAATAAATTGCATAGTTCTTTCCTAGGAAATTTAAACTCTTAATAAGATTATCTGTGATGAAAAAACCCCAACAACCCACAAACAACAAAACGCTCTGGCTCTCGGTTCAACTTAAATGAATCCTATCCTCCCCCCGCCCCCCCAATCCATAAGTCTACAGAGTTTCTGGATTCTCAGGATTTTACTCCTTTTAATCACTATTCAGAGTTTTCACCATAGAACCTGGATATCATTATGTATTTAGGACTAAGGGCCTCCATGTGTTTTTCTCCATAATCTCTTTGCTTTCCCTTACCGAGTGTTTGTCAAACAAAACTCATTAAACAAAGTACTCCTTTATTCTCGGGTAGATGGAACTAAGAGAGCGAACAAACAGCAGTAATGCACTTGCTGTAGAGAAGAGAAAAAAAACAACATTCCAAGAAATTTTGTTAATACATGCCAATGCAGTTTTATATGAGAAGGGATAGTTCCATTCAAGAGAAACTGCATTTTTCCAGGACATCTACAGTGAAGAAAACATCTCAGACTTCACATCCAGCAGTAAGTGCTACACAAACAGGAATGAAACATAACTGTATTTTTTATTACACTTGCAGTGCTTATACTTGAATTTATCATGCCTTTAATTTGGTTGATCCCATTAAATGTAATGTATGACTACCATCTGCAGTGGTTTGCATTTATGTTTGCATGTTTGTATATGCTGAAATTTTAAAAAGGAAGCAATGAAAAAGGCTAACTCAAGATCCTAATTAGCTGTTCCAGAATATTCTTTTGAATCAGTTTCGAGCTATCCAGACATGTCAGTTCCTTCTGTAAAAGGAAGTTAAACTATCTTTCCCATGGGCCCGATACAGCAAAAGATATGTATTTGAACAAACTGAAGGGATTTGGAAATAGGCAGGTCTAAATCTAAAATCTAAAATAAGATTTTAAAAATGAGTAGCTGTTAACATTCTCACCTTCAGTATTTGTAATATATAGATGCTGGACAGAGTTAGCGCATCCTTGAACAATTACCTGAAGTAAGTACAATATATAAATTAGAGGATTACTTGTTAGGTAATGCCAATAAAGACTGGTAGAATACATATTGATCAAAACCTTGTTGTCTTATGTGTAATGAATTGAAATAAGAGCACGATGCTGCAGATATTTTGTGTTCCACTTATTTCAACTTTATCCCCTATTATTATGGCTTTCCAAAAAAGTTCTAATGCTAAAGACCAATTTTAATATTATTGTTCATGTTTAGACAGAATGTCTTAGAAAGCATAATCCAGATTGAGGACTGCCCTTTCTCGATCACTCTGATAAAAGACAAGACCTGCCAATTATGCAGCCCCACTCAAAAGGCAGGACACCATTTCTAATCCTCGTCACAGAGGTTTCAAACCATTTTTCTTCATCTGCTATCCCAACAGTCCAGCTGATGTAACAGCAATAGTTCTCTCTTCCCAGGTGCACAGTTATCATACTGCCTAAACTGTTCTCAACTGTCAAATGAAATTTGACTCTCTATACAAGAATAGCAGGGAGGTTTTTTAATGAATTTTTAAAACTGCCACTTCATGACAAATTTGCGAACAATTTCAGACAGGTAAGTGACTGATAAAAAATGCACTCAGACAACTGAGTTGTTCCCTATCAGTGTTAAAAACAGTATTTTATTTTATAGATAAAAGCACATCATATTCACTCTTATGACTTGCTCAATACTGCTGCTCTAAGTGAAAGACTGAGAATCACTGACTGAAAATAAAATATTGATTTAGAGAAGTCACATGTGACTTAATTGTGAAAATACTGCATAAACCAATTTCAATCTTATTCTCCTTAAAAAAAAAAAAATTTGGTAACAGGTATTAAACAAAAGAACAGACAATATTTAAATAACTGACATAAAGCATTACCTTTAACCATACTTTAAACAAAAGATAATATTATCGATGTTCATTGTTATAAAATAGTCAAGAGGAGCTGACTACAGCCATCAACACATTTAAGGAAGGTAGTTGAAGAGTACAATGTATTTTCCACAATGACTTCTAATCTGCAAGTTTCTAATGTTCCATCTATAATGTATATTTGTCTAGTAAGCCCGCAGTCTGTATACTATTACCAAAACCAACTCCAGTAAAATAAGTTTTGCTTGATGGCTTGCAATCACGTATGAAAGGGCAGCAGCTCCTTCTTACAAGCAATTCTAAATGACGGCAAATGGACAGTGTTTTATGTTCAAGTACCTTGTGTACAGCTGCTCAGCTGCTCTCATCTGCTGCAGGGTCATGCTCAGATATTCATTCAGATAGCTCTAATTTTAAATGCAAGCTTTTTTTGTTTGCTGATTTCTTTTTCTTTCCCCCTCGCACTTCTCCTCCCCGCCCCCCCCTTCCTATTACACAGAGGGCTACAGCCTTGGCTACGAAGCTACCAACCGGTTACACTCATTTACAAGAGAGAAACGGGCAGACAAAAGGTGACAGCAGATAATCATCATGGCATCAGCAAGTCTGCAGTTCTTTGCTTTTATTCTGGCTTTGTTTGGTGTTTTCGGAGATATCACAGCCACCTTGCTACCAAACTGGAAGGTAAATGCAGATGTTGGTTCAAATATCATAACAGCTATAACACAGATGCAAGGACTTTGGATGGACTGCACATGGTACAGCACTGGGATGTTTAGCTGTACCCTGAAATACTCCGTTCTCTCTCTCCCCGTCTACATCCAGGCTGCACGGACCACCATGGTACTGTCTTGTATCCTATCAGCCTTTGGGATCTGCATCAGTACGGTTGGAATGAAATGCACCAAGTTGGGAGGGGACACTGACAGCAAAAGTCATGCTTGTTTTGCTGGAGGAGTCTGCTTCATTCTTGCAGGAATCTTTGAATTAGTACCAACATCCTGGTACACGAGAGAAATTATTTCAAATTTTCTGGACCAGACCATTCCAGAGAGCAGTAAACATGAACCAGGAGGAGCGGTTTACACAGGATTCATTTCAGCGGCGTTTCTGCTTATCGCAGGTGTGATCTTCTGCACTTCCTGTTTTAAAAAGCAGCAAGGAGCATGGATTTACCCTCCAAAGCAGCACCATTTCCCATCCACAGAGCAGGACAGCAATGCAGGTTACAACCTGAAGGACTATGTGTAAATACAGTTATTCGTATCCATTGAGGCTTTTTTTGTGCTAAGTGTAGTTTGATTATTTCAAAGAATATGTAACATAGCACTTAGCTTTTCTTACATCTGGGTTGCAATTATGTTTAAGCAAGGTATTTCATTTATAGCAGCATCCACAAAAAGAGTGAAGTAGGAAACAATGCTTGAGTCTGCTACAAGAGTACTTTTTTTGTTGATTTTTCAAACTATTCTTTTTGACTTTCCAAGTAACATTTATTGAAGAAAAAGGAACTATTTTAAAAGGTAACTGACAGTACAATTAATGTACTGATGGCTTGTTACAGCAAAGATGCTTAAAAACTAACTGCTTTGTATTTAGCAAATCAGGCCATCAATAACATACAATGTTTTATACTGTATTTTACATTTTTATCTTTATTTTAATAATGATGCAAGGAAAAAAAACCCAACCACTCTCTGTCCAAAAAGACCAATTCAATGGTTTTTAAGTAACAGACACATCTGCCTTTCATTTTCAGTTCTAAATTGCCTTGGTAACTAGATTTTTAAAAAAAAAAACAAACTAAAACAAAACACACACACACACACAAAAACCAAACCAAAACAAAAAGCACAACAAAACCCCATAGCCCCAAACCTTAGCTGCATTGTTTTATTCTGCGTATCAGGCTGAACAATCAGCAGTACCATTCAGATCTTGCCAAAAATGGCTCTCCCGCCCCAAACTGCCACCTGCTGTGGGTTTCATTTATTATTGTTAAAGAAATGTCTACTGGGCATTCACCAATTGCTGCTAATCTATCACTACACAATGAATGTTAGATCTGAAGAGCAATACAACAACAGAAATGTAACCATGACTATGAAAATACCTGCCAACTGTAACATATAGGATACAAACTAAATATCTATGTTCCAGAAAAATCTGGAAGCGTTCTGGTTTATACCAGAGTAAAGTAGCTTTTAACACTCGCTCAAAGTAGCTTTTAACAGCTCAAATAATACAGCTACCATTTATTGTCTTCTACGTTTCTGGCCTTCTAAAAGAACTTTGTAAGTATTTTTAATTATTCCAGTAGGGTCTGTTTCAGGCCCACTCCCATGTATTCTATTACTGTAAAGTGTAATATACAATGGTGATAAAGAAAAAGCTGCTTCATTTAAATTTATCTTCTTAACCCCCTTATTTTGATTAATAATCTTAGATCCTTTAACCTTTTCTTTCAACACACAGATTTTGTTTTGTATTGGTCATTGGCAGAGTATGTTCTGCCTAAATGTATCCCTAAACGAGAATCAAATTGATGTTAATTTGCTAGCATAGGTAAGGGAATGAAAAGGGGATATGATACAGGCCTTGAAATTTAGGAATATGATAATGTTTGACAAGTCTTTCAACAAAACCAACTGCTGTTTATTTTGCATATTTATATACAACTTTCATTTCCCTATTATTAGCCCAAAAGTCACTAAAACAGTATGAAGGGGCCTTAAAATTATATGTATAGCTTGTTGAAAAAAAATAAGATCTGTTATAGCATTTGAGAAAGCAAAATGTTTTATGCATCTGATATGTAAAGAGTCTTTATTCTAATATACATAGAATGGAATTACGTCTTGTATTACTACTGTTACGTAGACATTTTGAGTTTCCTATGTATTTATCAAGGAGCTTGTTTTGCACTATTCCTAATGCTAGTATCAGCAGTTATTCAGTACTGCAGAGACTTAACTACGACCAAAAAGCCAAATTTTCTTTGCTTAGACACAATGCTGGGCAGTACCATTACATTCCATAAACCAAGAGTCTTTTACGTCTCGACATTCATAGGTATTGCTGAAATAATATTCATTCATTGAGCAACTGAGGTAAACAACTCATTCCCAAAAACATGCATCTCCACCTTTAGTAAGGGGTTTGACATGACACTAAGCTGTGATCATTGCTAGGTATGTGAATTAAAACTAACATTCGTAAAATAAGAACCAAAGGTGTTTTTACAGGAGGGCATAAGAAAAAGGTATAATTGCATACTATGAGGAAAATGAAGTATTCATTGGTTACAGAAGCAGCAAATTTTTCTTCCTAGAACTTTATACAGAAGTACCTGAACTTCTTTGTATTCCTATGAAACAAAAATCAAGCACTGAGCCACTTCATTCACAGTATGCTGCAAGAGCTTTCCAAGAAAACAAAGATTCTATCAGAATCGGTAGTATCTAAAACCACAAGTCAGTCTACGGCTAAAAGAACGGGACAAAACAGAAGATCAATCTAAAACAGGAGTTTGAAGAAAACAAAATATAGTGAAAACAGGTGCCAGGTCTGCCTGAAAAATTTCTACTTTCTGCTATTGCTATATAAGCAATACTTGCTTTAACTCAAAGAAATACATTAAATAAAAATACGCTTGCCTTTAGCAGTACTGCCTTTTTTATTCAACAGAGCACCAACTGACTGTAGGATTTGCTTATACTAAGACATTTGTCACAACTCTCTGAGTTACCTCCCTCTCAGTCAGCTATGGCCTTTTCAGTACAGGAAAATGGACATACCAGTTATAGCTTCCCAATTCTGAGACACAGTCTGCACAAGACTTTTGACTACACTAGCTCTACTATGCCCTCAAATTGTATCCACCATTGAGAAACCACCACCACAGAATTGGAATTTTGGCCTTACTGAACACTATTTCACATATTTAACACTGAGATGACATCCTGAAATTATTTTTCATTCAGCTAGGAGACGGGGGGGGACGGACGGACGCAAAGCCAAAAATAAGATGTCTTAAGCACGGTCATTTTTCTTCACAACAGACTGCTGTCACGACTAATAATTTAACATGTTTGAACAGTTACTTGCTCAAAAAATACTAATAGAATTTTAAATCACCATCAGAATATGCCCAGATAGAGGCCTTAAAATTCATTGTGATAAAAGAAAGCAAATGACCTTCCAAAGGTTCTCAAGAAATAAGCCTGAAGAATAAAAAGACCAAGAGAGAGACTGTGATAAGGAGGAAGGGAGATGTATTGATGAGCTGAACCAACCAGTTTAAGAGGAACTTTCAGAAGCTGCAAGTTCAGTTCTGAAACAGAACAGTAGATTTCCACATGCATTCAGGGAAAACAGACCCACTTAGTGTCAGGCACACATTTTTACCAAAAAAAAAAAGATACATTCTTGTCCAAAATGCAGTTTAATTTCTTAATTCTTGAGTGCTGTAATCATAATGGCTATTAATAAAAACCAGTGACAGTAGATAAGAGGACAGCAAAGAGACTGTTCTCTACTAACTCAAGAGCAGACAGGAGGGAGAAAAGATTGTTACTTTTTTAAACAGGCAGTGGGATGTAGGTGACAAAGTGCTATAGCAAATAGGAGGGAGTTAAATATGCTAAAGATGAGTAGGGTGAAATGTAAAGATTATAGATATGGTAAAATTAGAGATCTTTGACAAAGATGACAAATGAAAAGCTTTTATTTATCAGGGTCTTTCAAAAGACCCATCAAATTTTCTAGGCACAATTCCCAAACCGTTTATAAATGCAAACTGTAAAACAGCAGGCCTTCCAAAGATGCTACAATCCTAGCAGACTATCTTGTCATTAAATCATAATCTCCCTCTCCAGAAACACCCAAAGAAGTACCCTGATCTTACAGATAGGCTTGAAGGTCAAAGCCAAGCTCTGAGGAACCAAAAAGAAAAGCATCTTCTTGAAGCAAGTATGCTTTATTTACAGGAATATCACATCACTCCACTTCGTAGTATGGAGATGTTGAACTAGAGCACCCAACTGCATTCCTTACTCAAAATCAGATATATTGCTTGACTGACAAATTAACAAAAAACCCAAAGAAATACATCAAAACTTACCTTTGGCTTTGGAACAAAGGCTTGACCTGGAATTACGAAACAGTTTTCAACAGTGCAGAGATGTTGAGACATGATGGACAGCCTGCTACGTTGCTTACCTCCTGGATTAGCTGTAAGCCTCTATTGAAGAATCAAAACATGTGATTCAGTGAAACTGAATTGACCAAGTGGTCAGTTACATTAAAGCTTGATTTTCAGTATAATCAAAGGCAAAGACAAATTAAAAAAAAGATTGTTAAGAACTCATATCAAAGTTTATGTCCACTTCATCTAGAATTTTTTTCTCCAATGTAGCAGCATTTCACTAAGATACCATGCTAATTTACAACCTCAGTCCTGCAATCAAATGCACATGAAAAAGAGCTCCTTGAACTTCTGCGGAACTTAATGAATGTCAAAAGAATTTTGTATGGGCAAAAGAGAAAACTAAAACTATTCTGACTGCAGGATTCAAAACACACCAGCTGACAACATTCTCACATCCTTTCCTTCCACTGTTTCTGTATCAAATATTACTATTTTTTCTCCTTCAAGATGAAACAAACCTCCATAAACTCAAAATCAGGTAGAACCCAAAATTTCTTCATTATTAACCGGTCTACGCTTACAATATATGCAAGGAAGCTGGATCTACTTTACATAAATTTAGAATACCTAACAGTAAGAGCATTTAATACTTACAGCTCTATTTAGTAATTCTCTGATTTTCCCAAGAAACTTCTTACAAAGATTATCAAAAAAGTAGCCTGGACAGAGGTTTTCTACACTTTCATGACCTGGCAAGAAACGTTCTGTGTGTTTTTCTAGCACAAACGAGATTTAAACGTCAAAAAGCACCAAGTAAAACAAGCCTCATATGGTAAAAGACATTACACTAACTATGCAGAAATAGAATTGTGAAGATTCATGTTCTTATTTACCACTACTTTAATAAAAAATAAAAGATGAAAACCAATCTGCATATCTGGTAACATCTGTACATCATGTCGCTTCAGATGAAAAGCCTACTCATAAAACACTGCCATGCTTATTAAAACCATCCCTGAAAAGTAAAATTAAACCTACTGCTGAAGTTTTAATTTTTTTTTTAAACAACTCTCCTGAAAGGCAGTTTAAGTATCAGCATAGAGCAAATAAAATACTTTTCAACGACTTTTCAGAAAGAAAGCTCAGTGATTCTTTTTGCCTACATCAGCATTTAAGACTACCTTCATTATTGTTTCAGAGGAAACCTAATTAGAAAAAATAAAAGTAATAATAATAAAAAAAAAAAAATCTATCAGCCATTGTTATCATTCTCTGAAAAAAACCAGGCTGTAAAGTCTAACAATGCCATCAGATATGCACTTCCTTAACCTCTGCAGTGGAAATGAAACAGACCTAATAACAACACTTGTAGTCCTTCCAATGCCAATTCAAACAAGCCAGTCTTTACTTCCCACAGAAACAATCTAACAAGTCTCAGGCAGTTAGTTCCGGCTTCTCAGCTACAGAAGGGATTACTTAACAACATCCACTTCTGGGCAGTAACATCTTAAACCACTTCAACCACATCTGCAGGAACATACCTGTGTATGGCACTGCTCAAGGAACACAAAAATGCTGAGAATATACTCATAGAATAGAATCATAGAATAGTTTGGATCAGAAGGGACCTTTAAAGATCATCTAGTCCAAGTGCCCTGCAATGAGCAGGGACATCTTTCACTAGATCACGTTGCTCAGAGCCTCGGCCAACCTGACCTTGAATGTTTCCAGGCATGGGGCATCCACCACCTCTCTGGGCAACCTGGGCCAGTGTTTCGCCACCCTCAAGTGTAAAAAATTTCTTCCTTCTATCTAGTTTAAATCTACCCTCTTTTAGTTTAAAACCATTCCCCCTTGTCCTGTCGCAACTGGCCCTGCTAAAAAGTTTGTCCCCATACTTCTGTAACCTGACCTATTTTTGCAGGATTTTTCCCTCAGTTCTCAAAATTTTCTTTGTTCCTACTTTTAAAATATGGATAGCATCTGAAACTGCACTAAGTAAACCATGCTGGAGTTCAGCTAACTAGGCAACATTTTTGCATCCGCTATTAAAATTTTAGCAAGGCATGAAGCAGAACAAAGATTCGGAAGCCTAACCTGGAATACAGTCAAGGTGGTACTTGACATCTCTTCTAATGCTGCTATCAACCACTCTCAATGACTACCTCAGGAACAACTATTTGTTTTGTTCTTCAGTAAGCTATGCCATACAACTGTGCTTTTCATAAACGCGTATTAAACCCCCATTATCAATGAATCTGCAAAATCTGTCACAGGAATTAACCTACATGAAGAATTAGACTGGCAAAGCTGACCATATAAAGGAATATTAAAAAAATTTTAGGACACAAAACACTTTCTGCAAAAAATTTTTTTTTTTTTTTAGAACATAACTATTTGTATCTAACCTTATCAGTTATGAAAACATAATGGTAATTTTTCTTCTGTTTTCTGCTCAAAATTCTGAAATATTTTCTACTTTATTAGCACCTTTTGCCTAGTGTTCTAAATAGACAGCAGTGTTGGATACAAAACGATTAAGTATTCTGCTCTTCTAACATGCCTGTCTTCGAGATATCTAACAGTTTAGCACCCCACCTCCCAGCCTGCAGATCACGCTGGCAGAGCAGTTCAGGCGAACTATTCTCTCTGCCCAGTTTTGTTCAAAATCAGAGACTGACAAAGATCTTCTATTTAAACTGAAATATGACTCATTTTAATGGAAGTGGGCCAGAAAGTACCCGGCCCAGGTGCCAGATTTGAGGTGAAGCACTGAGGAATTTGGGGCAAGGCAAAAATTCTTATCCACATTGTAACAATTTTACAAAGTTAAACTACAAAGAGACAAAATTATCTGCTTGACACTTAAAAGTGTCATTTTTACTACTGTGGATATCTGACCTTATCCTCCTTAACAGGCCTCAGAATTCAGTACATAACATAACTGCTGGTTCTCATCAACAGTTTTAATCGGTTTAATCAAATCATATCAGAACAGAATGGTCTGTAGTAATAGGTCTACACTGACATAACTCATGCCAACGCAGCTGTGCTACAACGAAACAGAAAAGCAGGAAACTACCAACAGCAAGAAAGGCAAAGGTATTTTCTACCTGTTATACTAGCAAAAACGAGCTTGACCACAAGTAACACAGCATGTTGCTTTGTTTTCTTACTATTAACAAGAAGTTATCCTAATTGATTATAAAGCACATGGCTCCATTCCATGACAGCATCTTACCCTTCTGCTGAGCTTCTGGCATATACACTGAGGCCTTCTTTGATATTTAGGTTCTCAGCTTAGAGACATCCAGTGAGGACATCAAACTTCTGACTATAAGATATTTTCCTTTCAAGAATGTAAATCCACAATTACATAAAATATCAGTACACATTTATTATCTGCATTACACTGTTCTCTATTTGCTGGTACTAAATATGGAATCACAGAATTGTTTAGGTCGGAAAAGACCTTTAAGATCAGCAAGTCCAACCGTTAACCTAGCACTGCCAAGTCCACCACTAAACCATGTCCCTAAGCACCACATCTACATGTCTTTTAAATACCTCCAGGGATGGGGACTCAACCACTGCCCTGGGCAGCCTGTTCCAATGCTTGACGACCCTTTCGGTGAAGAAGTTTTTCCTAATATCCAATCT
>NW_008795490.1:4457456-4468060 GCF_000699145.1 Aptenodytes forsteri
TCCTCTCTGCTGTATTGTATTTCCAGCAGACATCTGGTAAGTTGAAGTCCCCCACGAGAACAAGGGCTAACAATTGTGAGACTTCTCCAACTGCCTATAGAATATTTCGTCTGCCTCTTCATCCTGGATGGGTGGTCTATAACAGACTCCCACCATGATCTCTGCCTTGTTGGCCTTCCCCCTGGTTCTTACCCATAAACACTCAACCCTATCATCACCATCATTAAGCTCTAGACAACAAAAAAACTCCCTAACGTACAAGGCTACCCCACCGCCTTTCCTTCCTTGCCTATCCCTTCTGAAGAGTTTATAGCCATCCATTGCAGCGCTCCAGTTGTGCGAGTCATCCCACCATGTTTCCGTGATGGCAACTATACCATAGTTTTCCTGTATATGCCAAATTACAATGGTTAACTTCAGCAACTTCAGAGGGCCAGAAAAAAGACACAGATTTTGATTATCATTGTTTCTCCCAATCATAAGACAAAGTAGTCTCTGTCAAATGAGTTTTTTATGTCAAATCAATTATGGAAATGCAAACCAGAAACTACAAACAATTTTGTCTTCAGTGGAAGATCTGTGTTTAAATAGATGTAAGAACAAGAATCAAGAGATCCCAGAATGTAAACTCAACAACAATTAACACTGATTCACTGCATGACCTTGAACAACATATAATTCAATTTCCTAGTGTTTCTAACTTCTCAGCTTTCTAAGTACAAGGAACTTTAGAGTGCATTGTATTTTGCATCTCATTGAGCTATGCTGGGTGCAGAAGTACTATAATCTGCATGTCACCAATGGTGTATGCAGCTGGTTACAGCTATATAAAGCACAGAGTGCATTTATGCTCTCACACAGTGCTAGGCCATTTTTTTCACTGCTGTCACAGATCTTTGCATCTTACCCATCATCACTTTGCATTTTATATCATAGTCCATTAGCCGTATTTTGCAACGAGGTATAATCTCAAATGACATGAAGTCCTTTTGGAAAACAGATCTGGATTTTTTAATGCCTGAAACCACATGAGCTCAGAACTGAATTAAGAAATCTAGCTTATTTCATACTAAACGTTTGTCCCCGAGTTCTCTAGAGCCACCTACTGGAAATACTCCAGTACTTGTCTTGAATCTTGATTGCAGGGTGTCCTGGTTTCCGGACAGCACAATATGGTTTCCTATGATCCCAAAATGACAGCAGACATGCCACTTGCATATATAATTATTACTAAACTGCGTACTGAAAAAACCACAGCAAAATTTTCCTATTAGAATTTTTACTGTGAAAGATTAAAATTAAAACAGCACACACATTTAGGTTGCACACAGAAAACCAGATATTTATGAACACTGGAGTAATTAGATGGAAATTCAGTTTTCAGACTGATGTGTAATTCCTTTTCTTTTTTTTTTTTTTTTAAAAGCAAGTGAGATGCTGGTAAGAAGCCATGCTGCTTTTCATAAATACAAAGCAAAAAGTCTTCCAGCCTCTATGATATGATACATTTTGTGCAATGGCAACAGAGGTAAACTGTTAAGTCTGAAAGGATTGTGGAGTAAGTCAACCTATTATCAACTGATGTAGAATTAACACTACTACATAGCTCATCAGTTTGGTCTTCTTTGAGAATCTAACTATTGAGACAAAGTAAAATCTCAGTTTGCTCTTGGACTTGCTGTGACAGAACTCAAGTGATGCCTTTTTACACACATAAGACTGGCAGCAATCCATTAATAATTCTGATATGAAGTCTCATTCAAAAAAGCCAGAGTCAGTTTCCATGGTCTTGACAGAACACCCCATGTGTTTTAAGTGTTGAATCACAACTGGAAATAATGCTAACCTTCCATTTTTCCTTATTTCAAGGAAGTTATCTTTTTTAAAGATTATTTTAATTAAGAGGGCAAAGGAAATAATTATGAGTGTACTTCTTGAGATGATTGAAAGGTAAGGAAAAACAGACTGATGAAACGATGCATGAATGACTGTGAGAGAAGAAAGATATTTAAAAACAGAAGAGTCCTGTGGAATCTATTCATGTCGAACAAATCAGACTTCAGAAAAGCACAGATTAAGTACCTCAAGGAAATATATCCCTCCATAAGACATTTAAAGAAAAAAAAAAAGTGCTCTGAAAGGATCAGAGATGATTAATTCAACATTAAAATTCATAATTTATAGCACACAAACTAAAAGTTGAACCAAGTCTTTCCTCTCCTTTTAAAGCCAACTAAGATTGGTTTTGTACTTTTAAACAAGAGGTTGCACGTAAACAAATTTTTGTTTAAAATTTTGGGAAAACAATAACATCTCACCTCTGCAACTTCCTTCTGAAAAGTCAACGTCAGTTGTGTCCTGCCATAAATAAAAGGTCCATCCTTTTTGGAAACATTTTCAAGCCATTTGATGATTAGAGGAGTTGAAACACTGAAGGGCAGATTCCCAATGATATGTATATCTGGTGGCTCTGTTAACATTTGATGGAAGAAAAACAACTGTCAAAAAGTTTTGCGTAATATTTTGCCATGAAAGAACATGTAAGTAAGAAAGATAGGTGCGTATCAACCTAGACTTAAAATATGAAAACAATTTTTATCGTGTCACACCAAAATTATGCCTTTCCATTTATACTTGTCTTACACTGACAAAACTGTGTTACTATTCTCAGTAATTAGTTGGAAAAAAGTGGTTATGTTTGGTTCTCATTAACATTTGAATAAATCAGTAGCTTTCAGCTGATTTTCAGCTGATCGGTAGATTTCAGCTGAGCTACTCTAGAATAGCAAAACTGTAACAACAGCAAAACTACAACAGTGTTTTCATGATTGTAAACTATGACTACTAGGTACACTCATCCTTCTGTCCAACACGTTCCTCCCAGGGGCATTTTACTGAGTTCTCATAATCCCCAGAACAATCACCTAGCTCAAACTGGACAGAGCTCTCCTTCTGTAGAGTCCTCGGAAATCAAAAGGTCTTAGAGCAAGTACAAGACTTAGCCATAAGAAGTGATACGTATTGTCCAATTACGTATCGTATCAGTATCTATGTGTTGTACAACACAAAGCAGGCATTTCATTAGCGGGGATCCTTATGTCTAAGCAGAAGTGCAACAGAAGTGGACAAAAGCATGTCATTGTTTCTTAGATACTACAGCATTTAATAACATGAATAAGACATGATGATACCGAATTCAAGCTGGTTTTCTGGCACACTTATGCACTTTTTAGGCTGTGATATTTCGAGTGTATTTGTGATATTACACATATATGAGAGATGGCTAAGTGTTTTTCTGAAATCCACCAGTCTTTCAGATTTTCATATAGCAGTAATACAGCAAAAGTATATCTTACCTCTAATTAGTTAGCTTCAAAGACAACAACGACTTATATGTGTGTTCAAGAAAGGTAAATTTTTAAAAACTGCTCTACACCTTCATACATGCATTCGCTCATAGTTTTGTTTTGTGAAGCACTTACCTTTTGCAATGAGGCAAATATGGCATGGAATTTTTCAAGATGAACATAATGTGGCATGGTCTTTTATGTCCTAAGTCAGAAAGCAGTTTACTGTTCTTCAGGCACTACAGACAGTGACTCTACCTTAAATTAAGAAATTTGGAAAAGAGGCAGGGGAGGTTCTCTCTGATTTATCTAATACTATCACATGTTTTAAAGGGAAGTGAAATTGAGTCCTATGAGAACCTCAGATTTGGAAAAGAAAAAAAAAAAATCTCTGATTAGATTCTACTTTTGCCAAAAATATCCAGCTGAAGCCAATGCAATGAGAAAATTAAATTTTTGAGGACAAGTTTCCTAAAAGCTTCAAAGAAAGTTACAGAAATTTCTTCAGTGGAACGCCAGCAGTGGTGGCTTCTGGCTTCTTCAAAAAGAGGAAGAAGCTGGGAAAACAGTATACCATTTGATTTGCTTTTATACTTTCCAAGAGTCGTTATTGTACGGTCAAGATAGATACCCTAAGGTTAATAACTGCAAAGTTCCTCAATAATGTTGACTATGGTGAATGTCACACAAATTCCACTGTTTTGTCTTAGAAGAGGAAGATGATTCTCTGTTTCCTTCTAGAAAGAAAGTTAGCTTGTTTCTCTCTTCTTACCTTCAAAATGTACACCTGCAGTGAGTGAACTCCAACTATATCACCACACTTAAGACTAACTCAGAAGCCTTAAGAATGAAATAAACCAAACCCAAATACTAACCATCCTCCCAGTTCTTTTTTAAGTGCTTTGGAAAAGCCTTCTCCATCTTGTATGTCAGAATATCTCCATGAACAATGCACACTTTTCCTGGAGCTGCTTCAGATAGCATCTGTTTGTAAGCAAGCAAGCAGAATTCACAGTGAGTATTAACCAAACTGATTTCCAGCTTCAGCCACAACAGGAATGAAACCATTGCTATGTATTTATTTTCAACATACAAAAAAGCACAATAGCAGTTAAAACTGAGCACACTATTAGTAAGTATTTACTTTCAAAAAGCAAACACTAACAAAAAAGTTTAATGTGTGATTCTGTAAACGCTTACTATTCACAGCTGTAGAATTCTCAACAGGGAATTTAAACTTGAAAAAGACTGCTAAGAGTCTCTTCAACAATGACAATTAACAAACCCGGGGCCACTAGCAGGACCCCACCTGATTTAAGTAATAATGCAAGCAGCAGGTTTTGAAAAGTTTTTACATCCATTACCTATGGAAACAAGGCTCATGTTGTTTATTCTGTCTCCCCCATAGCTGTAGAGTCCATTATCCAATTATAGCCATACGTGATACAAGGCTGCAGAAATATTCAGTCATTTTTTCTTTTACATAAAAAAGGGGGAAAAGATACTCCCTGTAGTAGTCTGAACTCACACCATTAGAAACCAAGGAGTTCCCAAAAATGAGGGAATTAATACCTAGCACTAGAGAAAATCTCAAAAATTTGTATCTTGTTAGATGCTACAAAATCCACTCTGTTGTCAACTTCTCTATCCCACTTCTGCAGCTTATCTAGTATTTAATAAAGGCTGAAAGGCAAACTCAGAACCGGCTGTAGTTTGATGACCAATTCTTTCATTTCTGGTGTCAGTTTACACAATCAAAATTAGTTACATTGTTTAGTGTTGTACTCATCTTTTCTCTTACAGTATGAAACTATGCACAAACAGCATAATTCAAAAGCCAAGTCAACTTTTACAAAGATGACATTTGGGTATATTTATTGTTCCTAAGTCAGAATAATGAAAAACGACTTAAAGAACAATTTTGCTTTTGCACAGAAATCCAAATCCATGAACAGTTAAGTGCTAGTGGCTTAACTGCCGAAATAAACTGCTCACCATTGTTCGTTCCATCTCCAATCTGAATCGTGTTAACATGCTCAGGGGCACAAACAGCTTTCACAGGTCTCTGAGCCAAAGGAAAGTGCTGCTTTCTCATACTGTTCACAAAATGTTTGCATGAAATTTTTTTTGAGTAAAGGTTTATTTTACTGTCAAAACAGCTAAATTTTAGGTAGCGTGCTAAAAAAAAAAAGTGTTCCATGTTTTAAGACCAATTATTTCCAAATAGAAAAAATAAATCTGACCTCAACTCCAAACCACTTAACAGATTTTTCGGCATTACACTAGCAATTATATTGCATACAAATTCACTAATTGGCCATGATTTCTCAAATCTTTCTTTGAAGCTGTTATAAATGCTGTAACAGGATGAAAGATAATGTAAGATCAATAAAGTTAGAAAATAGCATAAGAGGAAGCAGACAGCTGCCTACACAATAATGGATTATTAACATATATTTTTTTTTAATAATGGTTTTCATGTCAAGAGGAGTTTGGGGTTTTTTGAGTATCACACAACATAATTGAGAACTGCATTTAATTTGTGAGCAGAAAAACACAGTTGTATATTTCTAATTTGAAATAAAGACTTAGAAACCCACTGAAACTTTCTCCATTTTAAGGCCAATGTGTGCAGCTAACACAGTTCCAGGAGCTCTTGTGCACCAAGCACATAAGCGAAGTGATTCCCCATCATACAGATCCTCCTGTTCTTCACACACAACCAAAAAGGCACAAAGAAAAAATTAAAATGGTGTTCCTGGAAGAATTCTATATTCAATCCACTCTCTAGCTGGGAGCACCCTTTCTCTCCTCATAAATCTTTCCAGCCTAACAACTATTAGGGCATATGGCATAGTGAGGTTGTGATTCTTTAAAAGCAAGACAGAACTGACAGACTCTCAGCTTGTGTAAACTGTTACTCTGTACACATATGTTCTTCACTATACTTCAGTATTGCAGTAAAGAGGATCGCTACTTCGGTTTTGTGATAGAAAAACAGTTAATGAAAAAAGCTGTACGCTTTACATCAGTGATTTTATAAGTATCTAAAGAGATATTTTTAAGTAAAAGTCCCCAATTGTTATTTTAATCTCTGACATTTTCTGTTATTCAAATCTCAACCCTTCTGTAAGCATTTGGTTTTGATAGAGCTTTTAATGGGAAACCAGAAAAAAAATAGCTATTACAATTCACATTATCACAAAATAAAAGATTCTGTTATGTATTGTCTTATCTGGAGAGAAAAAAACAATACCAAACTTAACACTAATGGATGCACCATATTTCTTGTTCATTTACATCCACTGTTACTGAGTTATAGCATCTTTATATTCAATAACCTCATTCAGACATATTTATTTCTACTGTGAGGTTGCTAATTAAATATAATGACTAACGTTAATTCACTTGAATAGTAAAGATAATTACATACCAAAAGATCATTAAAGACCCTGAAAAGTATACTTTTATTCAGAGAAATCTGTTGTAGTGGCTGCATTTTGGAAGACCGGAAAAATTGTCTAAGTACTTAAAAAACTTTTTTAACTAAAGTAAGTATCATTTAACCTCAAATACTCTCCAATCCCAAAACAGTTCTTAAAATCTAAAACAAAAATGCAGATTTGCCACCATTCAAGAAAAGTGAAAACATAACGTTTTCGTACTTCACAAGGCAAAGATGGCATACTGTAAATTATCAGTGGCTAACCCTACAAAGACATAGTTACATGCATATTCAGGTTTAAGGATACGAGCAGTTTCATTCGTATCTTGCATTCTTTTTGTCCTACAAAGAGATGGTAGCTGTTCTCAAGTGAACTACCTATTTTCACTGCTGATTTACTACAGAAGACACAGTACAATATATGGAAAGCCCTTTGAATTGCTGTGATTTGAGGTTGTAGAGGCACAAGAAAACAGTCAAATCTGAAGAGATTTTGGACTCAGTTTTTCTTGCTAAATTTATACAGCCAAACTTCATCAACACAACTAGATGGTGTTTCAAAAATGCCACAATGACTTGTGAACTTATACCAACTTCAAAAGAAAGGAACAAAAGTTTAAGAGTGGGGTTTTTTGAAAATGTAAAATAAATGCTTGCTTTATTCTTCTGTATGTGGATGTTAATCCACATTAAACTATATTAACTGGAGAGATACGTTCACAATTTTATAAGCTTTAAAGCATAATTATTAGGGTTAAAATGAAAAATAAGACCAAAGGACATTACGTTCCACCTTCAAACTACTATTTCACGTGCACGGATAGACCTTTAAAGCACCTGAAACATCTCAACCTGAAAAAACCAGCCACACCTCAGCCTTAATTCTGTTGCAGGATCAGGTCCTGAAGAGACAATGGGTATTTAAATGAAAAGGCATATGAGAAAGCAGGAGCAATTAATTGCTATACTGTGTATTTTCATCTTCAAACAAATGATAGCTCTGATTTAAGCCAAAGAAGCAAACCTATTTTCAATGCTGAGATCTCAACAAGATACTTGGAACCTTTCTATTTTCTTAAAATGTTGTTATTCGATGTTGTGGATACATTTATACAAACTATTCTCCAGATGGTACCTGCAATCCTGGAACAAATCGAGCATCTTTTTCAATTAAAAGGAGCTGTTCAACACCAGCACTGAGAATGGATCTGGTAATTCCTCCTGGCCCAGGGCCCACTTCGCAAACATGGGCATTTTTCAGCTCGCCAGCTTGTCTCACTATCTTGTCTGCAAGACACAAAGAACATACTAAGCCTTTATTCTCCAAAAGATCCAGCTCACTAAGATAAACTCATTGTTTATTGTTAAAGCACAAGTGTGCTTATCACAGAACAGACACAAACAGTGACACATCCCAGTTAAATGATCGCACCCCTGCTAGACTGCACAGAATTCAGATCGGTTTCATACTACAAGATACACTCAACTGTTTAAAAAAAGACTATTTAAAGTTTAATGGCTTTAATATACGTTGTTGCTCATTACAGAATAAGAGAGTATTATTTATCATCTGTAAACTAGCAGTTCTATTCTCCTCCTGCAAGTAAGCACTTGTGTTCAGTGTCCTAAAGTCTCACTACTTATCCTTATAAAGGTATTTCACTACAGTACCTCAGTTTCAAGGAAATTTAAGAAGCAAAAAAGTTACAGTGAATCTCTACGAAGATTACAATATGTACAGAGCAATTTTATGAGGGAGGAGCTGGAGTAAAGTAAAAGTTGGAATACAGGCGACTGGAAGTTACAGAAAGTGGGGCAGTTGAAAGATGAGGAAAGAATACCTGTACGTAAGTGGGAGGACACAACACTGGAAGGCATTACAGCCAGGAAAGAGAACAGATAAGGATTGAAAAAGGATTAAAATAAGGATTAAAAACGTAGCTAATGAAACAAAGAGATCATTAAGAAGCACGGAGAGAGGGATGCTGAAAGACATTATGTGGCTCACTCTGTAATTTCTTAAGTATGCAATAAACCCAAGAAATATCCGAAGACTCATCTACTTGTAAGGTTCTACTAAATGCACGTGGATATTTTTATTCAAGGGTAAGAGTCCAGTTATTCAGGAAGTGGAACTGAGTTTCATGTTCATATCCTAAATCTTTATCAACCCAAATCTTCAAATGTAATCAAATCACCAGTTACATGAAGCTGCACTGCATTTATTACTGCAAAACCCAGACACCGCTAGGACAGTAAAGAAACTCACCACTGATTGAGCACTGCCAGCTTTGTCACCTATTGCTGACGTGAAGCTGGAGAAAACTGAATTGTTCAGAACAATGTAGCTGGTTCAAAAAAGCCACAACATTTCTGATAAACTGAGACAAATGACCTTCCTAACCACAGTATACAGTAAATTAAACTGCACAATGAGTTACAGTACTTTCTATGATACATAATAATCTGGAAAAATTACTCATTTTTGAATCAAACTTATAAACTATAATAGTACCTGAATGGTAAAAGTACTACTAAGGCTTGGATTTTTGCATTTCAATCTATAGCTCATATTTTATACAGGAATATAGTTTCTATCTAAAAATTACTCTATAATTTATAAATAAACATTTTCTAGGAATTTACAAGTAAAATCAATTCGTCTAAGCTAAAACTACTTTTAAAAGAAGTTTTTAAAAACTTCTTTTAAAAACTTTACTTTACTCCAGCTCCTCCCTCATAAAATTGCTCTGTACATAAAAAGAAGTTTTTAAAAGTTTACCATTGAGCTGTCATGAGTTTGACAGACGTCATCATGCAAAAATCATCTCCTTAGCTAAAATCTGGATTCTGAAGAAAACTGGGATACATCTTTTATAGTAGTTAAAAATATTAAAATAAAACATTTAACCTGTCAATCGCAAATCCAGCAGAAAGTTCTGGGAAAGTTGTTTCTGTGCTTTAAGGCGAAAAAGTTTAATAATCTCTCCAACAGTTGGCAGAGGAGGCAGACGGAAAGCCGCCACCTTTCCTGGAACAGCCATAAGACAAAACTCTTGTTCCTTCCTCCTAGAGAGACATTGAAAAGATGACTGCAGCACATGCAATAAGTTCTAACGTACTTAATATTAAAAACCCTACTAAGTTTACAAACCAAGACATGATTTACAAATCATTACACAAGTGCTAAATTTTAAACATCAGTATTTTGACTACTGTATGCAGTGCTTATGCTAAGCATGTATTTGCGGGCTTTGGGAAACGGTCTTGTTTTGTAGCTTTGCCAAAACATCAGCTAAAACAAAACGCTCTCACAATTGTTCAACGTCAATCTTTCATTACTTTAAAAAAAGACTCATTAAGGATGATCTGCTGGAATTCACGGTATCAGATAAAGACAGAATATATTTAATTAAAGCGTCCCTGAAGAAGAATTAAAAGATTTTTTTTTTAATTACTGAATCACCTGCTTTTCTAAGCAGAGGTGAAGATAGGAACCCCAAGTGTAAACAACGGCATTAGCTACTTTTAAAAAAAATTCTTTCCACTTTCAGCACGACAGGACAAAACGTTTCACCTCTCTCTGCTGGCGCTCGCCAGCCCCAGCCTCACCATTACACACCTCGGGCCAACAAGTTTCGGCACCAAGCGCTCGCCCTTTGGCAGCGGGGCCCGCCACACAACCCTACTGCTTTCTGAGGTGCAGCCCGACACGCAACGGGCCGTCTGCGGAGAGGCCGCCTTCCGCACCCTAGGTCACAGTGGCCTCACGACAGGGACCGATGAGGGCAAAGCCGCGGAGCGCTGAGACC
>NW_008795490.1:4468990-4475350 GCF_000699145.1 Aptenodytes forsteri
ATGAACCTTCCAGAAGGCTTTCATTTGCCGGCTGCTCCCGTGGCTGCCAGGGAGGGCTCCTGCCGCGTCCACGAAGGAGGCCCCGGAGCAAGGCCTCGTTGGAGCTGTAGGCTCCGCTGGCGGGGATGGCAGCAGTGGGCCTGAAACGGCAGTGGCTCTGGGTGCGCGTTACCACGGCAAAGATGAGTCTAGGCAATAAAAAAAACCCGTTGGCAGTCATCATTGTGGGTTAAGGTGTAGTTTATTCATTTCTGTGGTAACTCGATCTGTCTGACACCCTTTCAGATGGGTAGAGCTGTTACCTGCAGGCTCCGGGATCAGGCACGTGGGTGCTGGTGGTGTGTTCTCAAAAGACACGGAAGTCGAATGGGAACGCAGGTTCACAGATTTGCAGATCAGTCTGGAATTAAATTGGCCTGCCGTATTTACAGTGGAGGTTTGGGGGTTTTTTTAGTTTGAATGAGCCAATTGCTAGGCCATTTTTCAGCTGATCTGGATATTGCACAAATGTCTGGCCCTGCTCATTTCTGTGTATCTAGAGGTTAATTTTGGACTGTGATCAGAACCTGCGGTTCTCTTCATTTCCCTTGAAAATATGAATGCTTCTATGTTTCTGTATATCTAAGTTTTTTCCAATTGGAGCCGTACAATATTCATGTCTTGATCTGACTGGGGAATTAGCATTGAAGAAACAGATTTAATAATAGTGTTCTTATGAGTAATTACATTATATAAACTGAGCAATTGCATGTTGCAACAGAATTTTAGCTACAATATACTGTACCAACATGTAAGTGCATGTGTTCGTGTATATGTGCATGTATATTTATAGCTGTGTATATATTCTTAAAACATTATCCAGTTTTGCTCATCCTAAAATTCACTGGTAGCATCAGAAGCCATTTTGGCAGAGTATTTCTGCAATCTCTTTTGTCACGGTGGATTAAGGAAGTTCCCTTCTCCACAGCACTTTTGAACAATAGTTGGATTTTAAGGTTCTTTTTTCCATTTTGCCTTTATAATTCCATGCTTGATGATTATTATGACAGTGCAAGTGAATGCTAAGAAGATGTTTCCAGAAATCTAAACAGTTACTAAAAAGCCACCGATAATCAAGGATATTGTTAGGTAGATGTAAGAAAATAAAGACATTAAAGGATTTGCAAAAAGTAATTCCTCACTCAGGATAAACAGTGGGTCTAATTCTAAATAGCTTTGTGCATTAGACATAGCTTCTGCCATCTATAGCCTGTTCTAGTTAAATAATAGCAGCAGATACTGTAATGTATTTTAGTGTTGTGAAGAATTAAGTGGAAGAAGGTTGATACACAGTATCTGCATCAGTATCTCCTTACAGATGTGGGTTCAGTCGTATTCTGAGATCAATCAAGTTTGTCACAGTTAAAACCTGTGCGTGTGAGATAAATAATACATGTGTGAACATTAGTGGAGTCAACAGGATAGAGAATATAATGCGAAGGGGCCACATTTAAAGAAAAATCAAAATGGATTTAATTATGCGGTCATTAAAAACAGGGAGTTTGCAATTGGTGTCAGTAAGAAAAGGAGCTGGCCTAGGGTTTATTGTTTACATACCGTGGAATATTGGAATAAAATGTCATGGTCCTAATCTTATCTGAAACACTGGAGTTTTGAGTTTGTGAGGTATAAAGTATTTGACGATATATATATATTATTTGATTTTAAAGTAATTATAAATGAAATATAAAATGTAAGCTCCACCTGTTGGTGAAAATGTGGGATTTCAAATGATATTTGTTACTTCGCCCAATTCCAAAAGGGCTTTACAAGAAAATAATATAATGATTATTTTTCTACTTAAAATCTGAAGAAATTTGAAGGAATATGGTCTGGGTCTTAGGAGGAGCAAGTGTGAAAATGGCATGGGATGAATCAGCTTTATGACCAGCTGAGGCATCCAGGCTATTTTAACTCTAAAGCAAAAAAGACGCCAGCTTAAAAGTTTTTCTCAGTACATAAAGAATGTCATGTCAGAGCATTGTTTTAATAATGCATTTCATACTTGATTGTCACCAAGGCTGAGCTTTTTCGTCTTGCAACCTCAAGTCTACTCAGTCTTTGTATACAAATACTGTTCTGTCATAGTTAAAGTACAAGCTCTTTCTTGATTAGATGCACATACAGAAGTTTCCAGGTATTTCATGTGGCCATAACTCTTACTGTAATAATAACAAGATATAATAGATTCATACTTAGGTACTTGAAAGAAGTATAGCAATCTGTGCTAATAGGTCTACTTGTAGAAAAATTTTGGTAGAAAAATCACTTGCTAAAATAATAATTCCAGTTTATAGTTGAAATGTTTTCCAGACTCCTAAAGTTGCTATAGGGGTAGTAGTGTATGGGTTGGAGAGTCAAGGTGGTCCCTAAAACTCATGAAGGGAAAGTGGATGAGTTAAGCCTTAACTCATCACGTCATCTGGTCATTTCTAGAAGACGTCTCCAACTAAGTCTTACATATTCTGCAAGAGGAAAAGTGAGCCTTCCCAGCTTTCTTCTGCTTATCCCAGCCCTTTCGTTCCTCTGCAAGTTATGTAGGGCCTGCAGGAAGAGCACTTCCTTCTTAACGGTCCTAACAAAGTTCACAGAAGAAATGTGAGAAGAAGAAACTGGAAGGAATTTTTCCGTTCCTGTGAATGCCTGACACCCACCCTGCGACTCTCCAGCCTCTTAACGGAAAATACTTTCTCCCTTGACATGTTGGAATTGTCACTGGAAGGCATTTCTGATTACATGCCTCGAAGTCTGCAAGAAGAAGAATAAGCTACTGGAAGATCTTCCGCATTATTCTAGTTATCGTGTCACATCTCAAGCTCTGCCATTGCTAAGAAGGTGGTCGCCTAATGGCCTGCACACTATGTGTGAAAGGTTTGTTTTCCAGAGTTCACTGTCCAGAGGAGAACCTTGAGGAGTCATTGTGCTGCCACGGACAAGGCAGTGACCCATAGGTGGGGAGATCAAGATTTTTTTCCCAGCTGTCCCGGTGATCTGCTGTGTGATCGTTGGGAGATACCGTGCATGCCTCTCTACGTTCACTGCCTTACAGCTGTCTTACCTGCTTTGAGTGTAAGGTCTATGGTGACAGGATTGACTTTCCGGTATTTGTGTAACAACGAAGGGTTATGAACACCACGGTCAGGACAGTCCTTAAGTATGTAGAAAGCAGCTGGAATATGGAGAGCACTACCATAAATAGCAATAATAAAACTTTAAAGACCCCTCAAGTTAGACTTTGGGCAACTACGTTTTGATGCTGGAGCTTGGCCCAGCATAAAGAAGTTTTTAATCTATTTTCTTTCCTTCCTCCAGGGTGAGAGCAGTTGACAAAAAAAATAAACAAAATAATACAGAATTTTGGAATGCTGGTGAAATACTTTATTTTGAGAATGGCAGGAATCCACCATCTGACTTATTTCATCATTCAGTTGTGTCTTGACCTGAGAGACAAAGCCTGCTAATTTTGAAACCAATGAAACATTGAGCATGTTTTCCACAGATCAGATAGATGCCAGGGAAAGATAAACTGGGCATCTGAAGCAGCTCAGATTCAGGTCCTGAGATCAGTTGTGCAGAGACACCCTTATGGGATCACTTGGAGTTCTTCTTCTGCAGCTTCAGTTCAGGTTCACCTGCCAGCATTGCAAGGGTTGAAACCGAAGTTGCGGCCGTAATTATGAAAAAGCATGTGCACCAGTGGAAAGTTTCCACAGTAATTGTGGGATTTCAGTGGCGATTTCAGTTTTTAAATTTACAGACTTGATGAGCTCATTCATACATACTAATTATTTACTGGTTCTATGTTCAGGTTGTTACAACTTAAAAATAACCCCCTCTAAAAGGAAGTACAATGTCACTGACCTGAAATGATTGTGTTGCTTGGGATTATTGTTACTAGTGTTATGTTAGGGCATTGTGTTGTAGAAAACAAGGTTCACACCATGCTCTTGAAATGCCACGCTCAATTCGAATTCTAAGACAGAAAAATCTATTTGGCAATTATTTTACATCAACTTAAGGTAAATAAGATGACAAGTTGTAAATGGCCAGATTGCATTGAAAAAAGATAGGGAAATGTAACACCCAAAACAGGTTAGATAGATACAGAAAATCTTTTCTTTTCCACCCTGCTGGAAGTATTTTCATACCACAAGGCCTCTATTCTTCAGCTTGTTCTCAAAGACACTGTTTTCTATTGTTTGTTAAAATAAAATGTTTATTATTTCTGTTGCACTACCTCATAAGGATCCTAAATAGATTTTAGGAACCCATTGCACCAGGCACTGTACAAACAACGCAGTGACTGCCCTCCCTCAGGGAAACTTCTGTGACCAGATAAAATGCTGAAGAAAATAAATTAGCAAATGGGAAAAAGTTTAGGTAAGATAACAGCGGAGAGATGTACATTTGCATAGTCACAGTAATTTTAGAAGCCACAGGCTGCAAAAAAAGTGTAAAACTGTCATGAAACATCTTCAGTATTAACTGTGTAGAGGATCTGTAAGATGGTTTCTTGCTCTTTGATGGTGGAGGCAATGCATTTTAGAATACCTCTTTTGAACTAAATGTTCTGCTCAGTGCAATGGTTACATTCAATGTGAAATAAAACAGTATTACTACATCCGTTTCTTCCCCTTGAGCAAAACAATCCAGTTACGGTGCAAACCTTCCTACTTTTGTCAGTCTGCCACTGTGGATTCATCAGGCCACATTATAATCAAGAACAGTATTTTCCTTGTTACCACTTCCATAATGTTGTGTAGCAAAAACTAAACACTCAAGGAACAAAGACTTCTCGTTAACAGAAAATCTGGCAGAAATTTCTGTCCAGACTGCTGAGTTCTTTCCGAACATAACTCAGGAAGTACGAAGATCCATGGCTTTCAGCATTGCCACAGCAGATGTCTAAAACTCATTATATTTATTTTAAAACATTAGAATTTCTTTTAATGCTTGATTCTTCTGATGTGCCTTTTGATCTGTGAGCCATTTAATCTACTCGGGTCACATTGTCAAGCTCTAGCTGTAGCCATCCACGCTAGAAAGTTTATTTTTAGTTGACAGTTTGACTTCCACTTGATCATACCATTCTAGGTGCTAGGGCATTTAGAAGGAATATCAGGTAATGCAAAGTTTAGGGAAAAATTTTAGGAATGCCAGGAATTACAAGAATCAAGACTACTCTTACTTATGTTATCTGCTGGCCTCTGTAGAAATGGGGATTTTCACAGAAAAACACAAACCCAGACTCAGCACTGCAAGCCAATGCACCATTATCACCCGTTTTATCACTGGGAATTTTACAGCATTGTGAAATGTTGGTGTTTTAGTGAGCTTGGTCTTGTTCACCCAACACCCAAGTCTCCATCTTAGACAATGTTCCCATGAGGGTTAATAGTTGTTTACGTCTGGCAGAGTGTTTTCAAAATTGATGTTCCAGTTTTAAGCATTAAGTATCCCTAAGTTAAAGAAAAAAATTGAGAGTAAAAGCTTTGTCGCTACTTGCAACAGCTCCCACAAAGAATTTCATTAAAAGTACAGCATACCATACCAACTGAAACCCAGACTTTTATACTCAATTGTGTATCTTGAAAAATGAATACAAAATCACATGAACCTCTGGGAAGCACATGAAATTTGTGCTATCACACAGGTAACTGTTCATCGCCACACTGTCTCACCATCTATACCTTCTGTGCAACAATCTAATTTATGGTCTGGTAAAACCCAGCCACAGACTGGGAGCCTATACGCTCCCCATGAGGGGAGATCACAAAGCAGGCTCTGTCCCTGGGTTTTCCTTTCCTGCTGCCTCATTTTCGACGGGGCAGCTTAAAAACATATGTTTACCTCATCTGGACTTACTGGACAATGTGTTAGAGTTAGATGAGGTCCTTGAACTCCTCCTTCTTCTGTGTTTATGTCAGGCAAGTCAGTCACTGCCTGATCCCTCAGAAATCCTGGTTAACGGGGAGGTCCCGGATCCTCATTTTCGACGGGGCAGCTTAAAAACATATGTTTACCTCATCTGGACTTACTGGACAATGTGTTAGAGTTAGATGAGGTCCTTGAACTCCTCCTTCTTCTGTGTTTATGTCAGGCAAGTCAGTCACTGCCTGATCCCTCAGAAATCCTGGTTAACGGGGAGGTCCCGGACGACTGGAGGCTTGCCAATGTGATGCCCATCTACAAGAAGGGCCGGAAGGAGGATCCGGGGAACTACAGGCCTGTCAGCCTGACCTCGGTGCCGGGGAAGATTATGGAGCAGTTCATCTTGAGGGCGCTCACAAGGCATGAGCAGGACAACCAGGGGATCCGGCC
>NW_008795490.1:4476517-4494313 GCF_000699145.1 Aptenodytes forsteri
TAGTGGGCATGGTGGTGTTGGGTTGACAGTTGGACTCGATGATCTTAGAGGTCTTTTCCAACCTTAATGATTCTATGATTCTATGAAATAAGCGGCACCCTGTTGTTAAGCGCGTAATACCTGTGGTGGGTTATTTATGCTCTCAGAAAAAGTGATATTCAGAAAGAGTACAGAGAGGAAACCTTTTAGCTTCAGTTCTCTAGCTTCTGTCTTTCAAGTACAGAGGTGGGAGAGGGGGGTGTGAGCTTGAGCATGGATGGATTTCTGTCTTCAAAATGCTGAAAGGGGATTTATAAAAGGCAGAAGACAGAAACTTCAGGGCACGAGTATTTGGACCAAGCTCTCTGGCCACTGGGTGCCACTCTTGTTCCATGGCGAGTGAGCTGCACAGTCGTTAGCAAGGAACAAAAAGTTTACTGACGCCACTGTGTGTCCTTATGTCGAGTCAGGCTGCCAGAATATGAACGCCGTATATTCCACTTAGCAGAAGTAAGAAGCAGAAGGTCAACCGATAGACGCTTACAGTAAACAAGAAAGGAAGATTTAGCAAGCAAAATCCAAGCCGTGAAACCTGGAGGTTCAGGTTTACTGAATATACCACATGAAAGGGTAGGTTGTTAATCATAGTTGCTCTGCTTTTTGGGAGCTCCTAAGTAGGCTAGGTCAGAATTTGTATTTTGCTAAGAAAAGGGTAAGAAGACTGATTCAGAAATCTATTTTAAAAAGAAAGCATTTCATTTACTGTTAGATTTCAAGTCAGCTTTTTCTATCTAATGCAGCTGGTACAATAAAACGTAGTGCCTCTGTTTGAACCTTGACTTATTTATCTCATTAGGGTGCTGTAGCTACCACAGCATTCTGACCATGCATTTCTGACAAACCAGCAAACAACCACCACTGCTGTAGTGATGAGTATGGAAGAGTAAAGCTAACTGGAATGATTTCTCTGTCCAGACTAAGGGAAGTGCTAAACTGAAATTAAAAATCATCAGCAAGAAATTGCTCCCCTAATCAACAGTGTGAGTTTTTTCTAAATATATTGTGCTTAGGCTTTACCTCCCATAAATTGCTACAATTCTATTAAAGTCGTGGTGACTGTGCTGATTTCTAACAGGTGGGAATACTTTTTAATTCTTTTATGTCTTGTTAGTTTGATTTGGTTTTAAACCAAAATATTCTAACATCTTTGAAAATACAACAGTGATCTGCTCACTTCCAGATATATTCTGTCATACTGTGATCTGAAAATGGTGGTAGTTGGGGGATAAACTGATTTCTTTCTGGCTCTTCACTTGTGAAACTCTTGTTTGAATCTGGAGCCACAGCTCCGCTCAGACTGCTAATGAATGTGTCTGTTTAGCCCTGTGTATTAAATAGACACTATTCAATGTTGTATTCAAAGCTTAGAATGGATTTTTTTTATTGTAGTTACACCCAGAGGCCCCCAACAGAACTCCAGCATGTCAGAAATTGTACTAACACAGCAGAAGATATGACCTCTGTCAGGAAAACCTTGCCATGTGAGTCTAAAAGAGTAGGGAAAAGTAGATACTGACAGGTGAAGAGAATAAGGAGGCACTGAGTTAGTACTGGTCAGCATGACAAGCTGTGGTCTCAGCAAGGCAGCATTTTTCCTATAGCATCACAAAAGAAGGATCTGAAGGGCACAATAAGGGAACTTTGCAGATGTTTACAGGGAGGGCAGAGAGGAGAAAACATCAAGGTGCTTCTTTGAAACATGGGCTGCTCTCATGAACCAGCTGGCCTCTCAACAATGGGTAAGTTTTCAGGAAGCAGACTCAGAAATCTTTGTATAGGGGCAAGTGAACATGAGGGGTTGTGGCATGTGTTGCCATATAAAAGGGGAAGCAGTGGAAGGTGTAAAGAGAGGAGGGATCTGGCCAAAGCGAGAAGTAGATAGATATGTGATGAAGGATGTGTGATTTTTGCTGGATATGACAAGTGGGACAAGGAAGCATTTATGAAGGCCAGGGAGAAGGTGGTTTCAGTATGCAAGGTGTGAAGAGTTGAGAATTGGATGAAAATTTTAACTACATGAGTGAAAAAGTATCTTACAGATGTTGTGCAGAAAGATCTGGAAGACAAACATTGGGAATGAGGCCTAGTTAGAGGTCCAAGGTGATAATGATAGTCTGATTATATGAGTAGATGGGAGCACAGTGGTAATATTGTTGACATTGATCAGAAAAAGCATTGCTAGGAATGTGCAGGAAGAACATTTTAAGGCGTTTTTTGTCCAGACCGTGCCATCCCAGGCCTCATTCTGGGCACACAGGTACACACTGGAAGCTTTAGTTCTTGCCCCCTACTCTTAGCACGTGCTAAGAGTGAAGTGAGAAGATCAAGATCAGAAAGCACTTGCGAAAGACTCCATATACTTGATAGCAGGAAGAATTTAGGAAAGTATTTGAAGGATAGGAGGAGTCTACTAGGACTGAAGCTGTAAATGAGAAGGGTACAAAAGCTTGGATCTGGCTATGATCTAGAAGGACAGCTGAGCGTTAGAGAAGGAGATCTAACCAAGACTCTGAAGGTTTGTTGCTCTAAGTACCTTGGAAACTTTGTTTCTGTGTTAAATAAAAAGCCTTAAAACAGGAATTAAAGTCAGCAGGAATCCAAGGTATGGCTTCACCTGGATAAGTAGCTCACTGACTTGTAGAGTCACATTAGTGAACAAGAGATCATAAGCAGAGTGGAAATAGGGCATTGGGGGACTTTGGGGTGAAGATAAGTGGCTTATATTTGATGTGAGAGAAATGGAGACTTCCTTTGATTAAACCTGCAGTAACTAGGCTGCACAGGGTCTAAATACCTTATTAGATATTACTAAAACCTGCAGTCAGTTATGTGACACTGTTGGAGAAAAATTCCTTAGAGACTTGAGGAGCTCTCTATGCAAGGACTCAGTTCGCACGGTGGTGTATCAAGACATATGTCTGAATATCCATACTATCAAAGTACCCCATCTGCAAGTTATCAAACTATTCCATCTAGCCCTAGCAGCAGGATGTGGAACAGGTGCAGCTGATGTAGGGACTAGAAAGGCAGTCAATGTAACTCTTGGTTTTCAGGGATAACAGAGCTTGCCAATATTCATTCATTAACTCAAGATTGTTGTTTCAATGGCTATTCCTTAAGCCTCTTGCATTTCATAATTTCAAAGCATCAGATTGGGTCCAATTCAGCTGTTTTGTTTTTTAGTACCCTTCTAGAAATCAATACAAAATGCAGATACTTCAAGCTAAAACAATTGGGACTTTTTGAAGATGCTTAAATGAACTATTTTCTGCAACTATTTCTTGATTGTCTTTGATAACCACCTCACAAAGTGTTATCTTACACTTAGGCAGTGATTCCATATATTTAGAAAGGTGCTCAGCTGACCTGGTTATAAACACATCTGACAACTTCTTAACCAGTCATGCAGCTTCCTCTATGATAGGTTTTCTCTGAGGAGCCATTTAGGTCCTCTGCCAAGACACATTTGAATTGTTAAGGTTAGTTTGGACAGGGCAACCTTGAATTTAATGCATCTTCCTTGTTTTCCAAAATTGCAGTAGACTATCATGGCCACTTTTCCCTACTAAACAAATGACATTTTCAGTTTCCCAGCTCACCTTGGTATCTCAAATGAGACGTGACAATTACTGACAATTTGGTGTTGTATTTCATCAGAAAGCAAAATCTGATCAGCTTTTTGGTAAGTAACACTCAACACTGAATTACATTACTGTTGAGAATGCTGTGTGGCATGTATGTTCTTGGCAAAAGATCCAACTCCATGCAACCTTTCCTTCAGATTGAGGATATATCAGATCACATTTTTACTTCTGGTCCCTGTTTTTTTTCTGCAGATTCAATATTCCCTGGTGCTACCTTATGTATAATAATGGAAAGGGAGAAAAGTCCATAGATGACCCTGAGACTTGTTAAATTGCAAACAAGAAATACAGCAATGTCTTTAAAGAATCACAGAATTGTTTAGGCCTTGAGATAATCTAGTCCTGTGTTTCAGTTTGTGTCCATTTCCTCTTGTCCCGTCAGTAGGAACCACTGACGAGAGTCTGGATGTCTTCTCTTCATTTTCTCCCATCAGGTAATTATACACACCGATAAGATCCCCGTGAGACTCCTCTTCTCCAAGCTGAACAGTCCCAGCTATCTCAGCCTGTCCTCTCATGAAACATCCTCTGGTTCCATAATTGTTTTTGTGGTCCTTTGCTGGACTCACTCCAGTAAGTCCATATCTTTCTTATACTGGGTAGCCCAACACTGGACCCAGCACTCCAGGTGTGTCTAGCCAGCACTGAGTAGAGGGGAAGGATCACCTCCCTCGACCTGCACTTCCTAATGCAGCCCGGGATGCCGTTGCCATTGAATGATCTTGTCTTACAAGGAATCAAGGTCTGGTGTTGGGAAGCCCTCATCCCTTCACTCTGTGCTATCCTCATCAGGATAGCTACCTGTAGTACTGGGAAGCCTGTATGGGATAAACTGGCATCTCACTTGCCAGTCATCCGTAGAGTGAGTTGAACAACCTGGTCACCTCTCTTGGAATCGTGCCTGCCCAGAAACACAGGGTTTTTTTCCAGTCAACCTGCAGAGATTGTTTTTCTGGGGTACACCATTATCCTCCAGTGATCCACCATTCTGGACATGATTTTCATTGTTTTGAAGTGATAAAAGGAAAGAATGGTTTCTTCTAGGCGGTTACACAAGTGTACAGAACTTGATTTGTGATCCATAACAGAAATCAGTCTCCTAGGTCCCAGTTTCAAGCCTAAACCTATATGCAGCAGGGTCACAGCCATTTGCCATCATCAGCTTACCTGACTTCAGTATCAGTGTCTCTTTGGCCACATGGTAGGGTCCACAGCTGCATCCCATAAATATGCCTTGTGCCTGATACTCAGCTTTGGGAGTTCTGAGTTGTCTGCTACCTGTATCCTTCCCATTGTAGTTCTAGAAGCTCTCTGGCAACCTTTGAGATACATCTACAGGTACCCAACATGAGGGAACCATAGACATTAGGTTTGTGACTTGTTCACAGTGAAATAAATTAAGGACCTCTCCTTTCTGCTAAGGTGCTCACCTCTCCTAAATCACTTCCGTTATCTACCATGATTCTCAGTGTATGTGGACAGAGAAAACTAGACACAGCTCAGAAGAGGGACAGCCTAGAAGTTCAGGAGGAGTTGACAAACTTAAGAGCTCAAGACCTTAGGCTTTTGGCTCTTTTGGTTGTCTAAAGCCCAAGTCAAAATTCCTATCAGTTTTCTGCACGTTATATCACTTTGTCAGGGCTAGAGACATTGCTGGAAGCAAAACTTTTCTTTGTATGGTGCCAGATAGAAAGCTATTGCAAAATCAGTGATTCAACAGGGGAACATGCTTCTGGGTGAGCTGCACAAACTCCTGAGCTGCAGTGATGTTGGCCTGGGTATGAGTCTGAAAGGAACATTTCCTGCCTAAATCACCGTCAGTAGACATCTTCACTCACATTGCTACAGTCAGGGGTGGCAGCTCTATGCCCTGTGCCACGCACCATGCCAATCACACAAAGACAGCCCATACACGCCTGGGGCATTTACGGGCCTCACAGATCACTCTGAAACATCTGTAAAGGAGCTGCTGCCATATTAGCATTCCCTCTCCTTGTGTGACACTACCTTGTGTGGCATATCTGAGCCCAGTCCAATAGCTAGAATAAGAGTAGTTGCTGGGTCTCCATGTGCTTTACTCCCTCCTGCAGCTCCTGCTGCCCTGCCACTCATTCTGCCACTGACGGTGGCCTCATTGTCCACGTTTGCCCCACTATGGGACTGGTCTTCCTGTCTTCTAACCATGACAAGGGATTGCCAAAGTCATGTTAGTTTGAATCTCACAAGCTGGCTTAGTTTGCGTATATCACCACAAATCCAAACACCAGACAGAAGACGACACTAATGCTCCTTCAGAGCAGCATGAGCAAGCCTTCCAGCTATTCCCGGTTGAGGGCAAAATCATGCTTCACTGAACAATGGTCACTACAAAAGCTGTGCCCCCTGTTATGCTTCCTCTGCCACTCCCTTTCCTTAAGGCCTTTGGCGTCTTCCCAATTACAATGTGCTGTTTCCCAACTCAGCAAAAGGCCTCATACCTTTGACACAGGTTAGTATTAAAAATACTAATCTATATATGTCACATATTTATGTCACATAGATGCCTGCATTGTATTGAAAGTCAATGTGATTTAGTCTCCTAACTCAATTCCTTTTGAAATGTTACCTTTAATAATCTCATGTATTTGATGAAAAATCCAGTTGTAAATATAATTTTGATTTAGTTGATAACCTAGACAAGTAAATGTTATGATTTTCAGCAGCTGTAGCATGCTTTAGAGACATTAGCAGATGTGGTTTTATAGCCATATACATCTGATCATCCTCTCCCAGCCTAAACACACATTGAAATCTCATTCTTGTCTATTTCAGAAAGCAAAGTATTCAGACAAGAGCAGCTAGGGAATGCAAATAAACTGGAAGAGCTTGAAAGCACTGTCATGGACAATGTCCTGAGTTAAAGTCATTTTGCAAAATGTGAAAGTAACTTGCAAATATTCCAGATTCGTACCCTTTGTATGAATGATCTGTGCTGTTTCCCACTCCTAAGGTAAAGCGTGCTGCTCAATCTACCCTTGGTTTTTATTTTCACATTCTTTCAGACATTTGCATGGACAAATTATTCTGGTTAAAAAAAATGCATAGTTCACACTGTCGGCGTCATCATTGTGCTTTGATACTAGGATATTCAACTCCTTTACTGAAGCAGCTATGTAAGACTGAGCTGACAAAGGTACCTTTTCTGGAGCTTCCAAACAGATCTGTGTAAGGAGTAACTCTGTGCAGATAATTAAAGGATGCTTTTTGCAGAAAGCCTTTTTGCAATATAAGTCATTCTGTATTTAAATATCTTAGGTCATCTTTGTTTTTTAGGAGATTTTCACTTTAATTGTTCATCTTTTCCCTTCCCGTAGCACAATTTAATCGTGTGCTCCATCCTTTTAAAGTGACTGGGTGGAATTTTAAGTGGCAGCATACTAAAAAAGTAATTCAGCTGTGGAGCTGCTATCATTCTGATGGTTTAGGTTCAACCCTACATGAGAGCATTAATTAGCTTCAGTTCATGAAGCAAGCTCTCAATGACTGAATTTCTAGATTGATACTGTCTTTTAGAGTAGTTTTCATTCCTCTGCATAACAGTATGTCACAGTGCTCTGTGGTGTTGGCAGCTAGTGGAGTTGAACTTACACAGTAAGGTATGAATTACTTTTTCCCCCCTCAAATTTATTTTATTGACAGGGAATTTTGAAAAATTCAGTCTGTTTTCTCCGATGAGCTTTGGATTTTTGTACAGTAGTTAACACCAGTCAAAAGAAAGAGGATAAAAACAGCATAATAAAATGCCTTCTGTTCTATTCCTTCCATCACAACTGCAAAGGTTCATAAATGTTTTCTGATTACTTCTGCAGGAGGTGAAGTGTACTAAATCCTCCCTCCCCTAGCATTAATTTAGTAAAAAATATTAGTGAATGGAATGAGAAGGAATGAATTTACTCTTGTAAATAGTATTATTGCAGACACAGGTTTAATGCACCTTTAAGCAGGGCAATAACCAAATACCGTTAGTTTGGATTACTATGGAGCCAGTAAGAGAGGTGATAAAGAGTAGGGATGAAGGCTTCATATCTGGTTCTCTTAGAATTTATTTTAAGATGTTAATGGAGGATAGACATAAGAAATAACCGGGTCCACCTTTCAATCTTGGAAAATTCTCTAAGTACAAGCAAGGTGGCAGAAATCAGAAAGCAAACAAATGCAGTGTAGCCTCAAATGGTCATAAAGGGGATAAGTGCATCCCAGGAAACTGAAGCAGAATATTATTTATTTAAAGAGGAGCTTTAATACACTTGAAAATTTTCTGTCTGTCCTACATGAAAATGAAATTTTGGTTTTCCTGGCAGTGCATTGCTGTGCTACGTGGTGTTTAGCCGGATCCTGTTACTATGTGCGGCAACAAGCATTTTCCTGTGCTCTTTGCTCAGAGCAGCATCAGGTTTGAGTCCAGCATCAAAATCTGTACTCAGATATTTGGATAATATCGCTTAGTAGAAAACTTCAAATCTTGTTTCTTTTCTGATATATATTATTTTTTTTGTTTTAAACCTCCTATTTTATCACAGAAATCATTTATTGTATGCCAGAGGACCTACTTTTCATGTAAATAGTTTATATCATACATACAATTCTAAGAGTGAGTAAGCATGTGTCATGCTGGTCCTGGGAATCAAAATACTTGCCTTTCAAACCATGCTGCCTAATAACAATATTAACCATTGCCACTAAAAAGAAAATAATTCAATTCAGTTTTATGTTCATTCAGAAAGCTCACAGATATTTTTAAGGGCCATGTCAAATACACATAATACAGTTTATGGGAGAGGAAGATTGCTGTAGCAGTTCAAGCAATAGTCTTGGTCCTGAAAGGCTGTGGTTTAAGCCTTGTTCTGCCGTTCCTTTGAGAGCTTGAGGCAACCTGTTTAGCATTTCTATGTCTCAGTTCCCCATCTAAAACTGGAAGTAATAAATTTTCCACCTGACAAGGATATTATGAGAAAACATACATTCAAAGCATTTTGAACCCCAAAGGGACCACTACACCTTTTACACTTGATGCTTAAGTAGCAGCAGCCAATAATTTGAACCCAGTTACCCAGCTTCACCAATAACTTCCACTTAAATGAGCCTAACTTGTGTCTGGCTAGCATGGATCTTCCATAGTAGCACCCAGGCTTGACTGGATGACAGCAAGAGATACGGGTTTTACCATTTCCGATGGGGCCTTCCGGTAGCCGATCACCTCTTCTGTCTAAAGCGAGTGCCTTATTTCCTGTTTGAGATTGTTATTGTTATGCTTTAATATGCTAGATTAAAGAGCCTGCTAGTGCCTAGATTTTCTCCACATGAAGGTACTTGTATGCTATTATAGAGTCATCTCTTAATCTAATTTTTGATATGCTAAGCTGATTGAGCCCTTTAATTGCAAGGTATTTTCTGAAGTCCTTGAATACATTTGTGGCTCTTTTCTCTACCCTAATTTCTTAACATCCTAAGATGTACAATAGAAAAATTTGAAATATACCAGTATTAGTCTCATCCCTCCCACGTACAAAGGAACAATTATCTCTTTTGCTGCATTATTTTACTGAGTGCGTGTGATGAGATATTTGTCTAGTAAAGCCTCAATTTCTTCTTCAGCGTCACGAATTTCCAAGGTCCAGTAGTATGCTCTGAGTTTGGCATGCCTTCCGTGCCCTGAGAGGTGCAGCTTCTCACTTGCGTGCGTTCAGACAGTTTTTGTTTGAGTGACTGCTCTGTGACATTGCCCACTTGTTAAAGCTTTTAAAGTATTCAGACCTGGTTTTGTGATACAGGCTATATAAGAGTTTAGAATAAGATTATCTACCTTATATCTTGATTGAAATTGGTTGGCAAATTAAGCAATATTTGCTGAGTAGAGGGGCAGAAAAGGGAACCAGTAGACAGACAGACAGACAGACATCATAATTGCATAAGTCTTATTTCTTTAGGGAACCACATTACAACCAGTTATTATGGCAAATGCAAATCTAAGAATTGAGATTGGTCTTACTTGACTCCCCAGAGAAGGGGACAACCAATTTCATACACCTATAAAAGACAAGACTTATTTGGAGAGCAAAGCCAAGGAGATTCCCAGTTTCTTCACTAACCCTGTGAGAAAAGTCTCTTCTAATTTAGGAAAAACTTCCCTGTGGAGGCATTTGGTGTCTCGCTTGAACAAAGCTCTCAAGATATGGACTGAGCCTTGAGCATGTGTCTAACCCCCTTGAAACAAAAAAAAATCTTATATGGGTTATATGCCAATTAAGCATAAGCACAAATGCTCTGCTGAACTGGAGCCTGGTGTAGTAACATTAATAATATAATATCTATTATATATATGGATATAATTGCTTCCATCTCCAAAAAGGTGTCTCCCCACTTACAGACTTCATCATTGATGGCTATCTACATGTATAGCAATAAGACAATCAGCATGTAGTAAAGCATTGGCTATTTCATTATAAACAAGTCAGACAATTTGAAGTGAATTAATTTTTGTCGTTTGAAGTTCAGTGTTCTATATTTGCAATATATCATTCTGCACTGACATTGACTAACTGAGCCAAATTCTACTGTCCTCATTTTGGCAAAACTCCAGTTAATTTCATTGTCTGGACTCCAAAGGTCTGGTTCTGCAGAATGCCGAGCAGATACAGTTTCTTTTGGTTTCACTAAAAGCTCTTTCAGCTCAGCACCTCCCAGCATCAGACCATTTTTAAAATGTTTTCAGGCTCTTTTATGAATGCACAATGTTATAGGATGTTGTACTTGCTGTAACAGACATAGGGTGGCCAGTGTTTGCGATTTTGCTTGATGTCTCTTACTATAGAAACATCTTGGTAATGATGACCACAGCTTCCATTAAATAGTAAAATAGTTGATGTACATTCCTGTCAGAGAAATTGTACTTGGGCATGTTTCTATTACACAAGGTCCAGTTCAGTCAAATCTAGCTGTTCTCCACACAATTTATATTTGATGTAACTTCTGTGTTGACCGGTATCACAGCATACGTTTGTTTGTTTCATCCTCAAACCTTTGATATTACATTCAAAGTTGTCCAGCTGTGCCTCTTAACTATCTTCCTCTTGCCAGCATGGTAAGGAATCTAAAAAAGAACGATCTTAAATGGCTAACTTTGCATTGGTATGCATTCTGTGTAGCCCTCTGAATTTCCTTAGCAGCACACAAACTCAGAAAATTGCATGGATATTTTACTAATATTAATGAGCAAATGGTAGGCATTCTTCAATCTAAACATTTTTATCTAAATGTAATGTAATTGTATAGTAATGTATAATTAATGAGTGTGATGTGTTGCAGGTTGATTAGGTGCCTATGACCTTTTGAATTCAAAGTTTGTCTTTCATTTTTTTAATCTTGATCAATTCCTGGAAACATGAGAATAAACACATTGTGCTTGTTACAGTAAGAGGGAATTGTGGACATCAGCTTCTGTGAGATCTAAAGTAGACGATAGGTTTCTGCAAATTTCCTGTGTGCATCCACGCCACAACTACTGTGTGTTAATTTGAGCTTGTGCATGCTTCCTTATCTTTGCTCACAAAGTCCCGCTTAGTTCAAGTTTTTGACAGTAGTGATTTCTGTGAGGGTTTTTGCAGCCTTGGACAGCAGCAGGAGGAAAGATGTTGCTTTTGTGCAGAGAACCCCTGTCTCAAGCAAGGGCACAGGCCTTTGCGTGGGACAGGAGATTCAGCGTTCAAGGCAGCGATGCTGGGGAATGGTCAGCAGTAGGCTGGAGACCAGGACTTCTGTCTCAGAGGACAGGCTCCTATCTACCCTCTCTCCTGCTTATTTGCATATAACCATGGAATAAAATGTTCAGATCTGTGTATTCATCATTTGGCCAAAATAAAGAAAGAGAAAAGCTCTCCCCAAACCCACATTTTTTGCTTAATAGAAGCTGTAAGACCACTGAAAACCAGGCCTTTTATTGAAGTGCATAAGTGCAATCTTATCTGTGTACCTTAAGGCAAGCATGACTGTAAATTGTCTTTCATATTCAGAATTACTGTACCAGAGGAACGGTCTCTAGACAAGAATCAAGACAGTCCAGTAGTTTAATAGCTGAATAATACAGATCAGCCTTCAGGACCCAACCTTGAGCCTGACATCAGTCTTCTGTGCATGAGCTTCAAAGGAAACCATATTTAGTCCTCTAGGACAGTAAAAAGATTGTTTGAAGTTAGTAAGGCACATGTGTAAGTATTGGCAGGCTCAAGGCTTTTATCCTCAATGAATACAAATGTCTTACCATGTTAGAAGTCATTATTGTTTAGAAATAATAGTTGCAAATATTTGAAGCAGATAGCCTTTGAAATATGCTGGTTTGAGTGGTTCATTATACTATACAACTTTTGTTTGTTTCAATGTATTCTGAAAGGATATTAATATATTTTTAAAAGAGTTTAAGCCTTTTCATCCTTTCTTGCTTTTGAAAGGAGAAAAAGTGTGTTTCCATGTCAACTAACACATTTGTTCACATATATTAAGACCATTGTGTAAATGAGATTTTTTTTCACTGTAAGACACTATTTGTTGAAGGTCAGGAAGACTCCTGTTAAATAGACTTAACTGGTTAGAGTTTTAAAATGCAAATCATCAGTCCACTCTCGTTTGAACATGTTCAGTAACATGTAAGTAGACATTCCTGGAAAATGATTCTTTTTGTGGCTGCAGCTTTAATGAAATGGACACATGATTTTATTCCACAGAAATGCGGAATTTCTCAGACAATTAAGCGATCCCACAGGAGGAGTTGGAGTTGCTGATGCAGAATAGATAACCTGACTGAGGTGAGAAAGCCTCAGCTCAGCTGGTTTCCAGCACTCAGAAGGTTTAGTCCAGCCAGTCCTTGGTAGAGTGCCCTCCACCTTGTAAGTGGTCGCCAAGGTGACTTCACACCTGGTATTTGATTGCCTGAGAAGTGTCAGGAGAAGGGATGAAGGCCTAGGGACAATCCGCCTCTGCTGCACACAGACTGCACCTTCCCGTCCATCGCCTGCTATGCTGCTTTGACCGTCATGGGTTTGCATTCCTCATTACTTTACTGACTATATGTGTTTCATTTAAGCTTTTGGTCTTCATAGGGCAAGCTGGGTGGAAGCATTGTCACATTTTTCTTTTCCTTTTCTCTCTTCCTGAAGAAATTCAGGTGATTTTCCCTCAAAAAAATTTCACTGAAATTGTTGACCAGTTGAGATATAAACCTACCATGTCTTTTAGTTTATTACTTTTCCGTAGCTGCTGAGCTGCCTTTAAGGCAGTTCTTACAAAATGTCCCGTTAATCAGGGAGTACTCAAACATATGAAAAGTTTGCCACTTTTTTACAGTTAACAGTATTTCCTCTTAACCATTTTATTATATCTAAAACCAGGAAGGAAGCAGGAGAGTCCTTATAATGATGATGATATGGTACACGCACTGTATGATGGACTTTCTGTTAAGAGTGGCAGTTCCTGTTTAATCTTTCAATGTAAACTAAGAAGCAAACTTACCTAACTGATTTCTACTACATGCATAACTTGGGGGGAGAGGGGGAAAGTCCAGAACACGTAAACCTGTGTATTTCAATTTACACTTACTAGTGAATAAACTTAAATTATCATAACACAACTTCAATCATTATAATGCCACTCTTTTTATTGTAAGAGCCAAAGTAATTAATCTGTATATTTACGATCCTTGTCTACGATTAGTTTTCTGTCACAGGATGTGGTGAGTCTGTGCTGTTATGACTATATTTTATTTACTAATATTTTCCTACACAGTGCTGAACACTTCCCGCTGAAGAAGCTGAATGGGCAAATCCATGAAGATATCTTTCATTTTCCCTGACAGTGAATGATGTTTCCATATATAAACATAATAATAGAGTCATTACATATGCACTCACATTATCATAGCTGCTGTGTGCTCAGTGTTATTCAAAACAAGGCAGGAAGCCAAATCTTCCTAGTTCCCATTTTGATATAAATTGTATTTGTAATAAAGGGATTTTCATTCAACCTAAATGCAGTTTCATCCTAGTCCAACAAACCTCTCCACTTCTTTTTTTTTTTTATTATTATTATTATTTTTCCTTTATTCTAGGTCACTCAGTCCTGATACAAGTGAAATTCTCCTCTGGTGGTGATAACAGCAGTGCTACTCAATGAACTATAACAAGGGCTCTAAATGCATCTCCTGTAGCATACCACAGTGATTTGCAAAAATGGGAATAAATCAAAGCAGTGAAGAGATGCCATGTTGAGCCAGAAGCTAAATGTTACATCTTGTTGCATGAGGCTAGGGGGAGAACAGATCCTGTTTTTCTGGCAGCACAATATCTTTGTGCTTGTTACCTCCGATCCAACCCCATTAAAACAATCATTCAGAATCTGCAGGAAATTGTCACCTCTTTCTTTCATGCAATGGCAGCTGGTATTGGTGCCTACACACATTTCTCATTTCCTTCAAGATTTTCAACACACATAAAAAAAAGAAGCTTAATTTATATTAAAAAATGTGTCAGCTTACCCTGAGGCTCAGCACGGGCACCAGGGAAAAAAATAAAAGATAAATGCCTCTAGGTGAACTGGCAGAGGCTCTAATTCTCCGCTCACTCTACTGCTACACAGTATGCACTGCATTAATCATTTCACGTAGGCAGGCATTTAAAAAAAACTTCAACAATTTTAAAACAAAGATGCATTGCCCTAAACTTGGTAATAATACAACTGTATCTTGTAGAACAATCTCAGTTCACACATACTGTATCCCCTAGAAGAAGAGGTATAAAATAATATTGGAGTCTTCTGTGACATAATTTTTATTATTCTGTTTCTTTTGTCTATACAGTTATGTCCCCTCTAGTGGGCATTTTTGTGTGCGTGTATAAGTATACATATAGAATGTTGTCATTTGTCTTATTCGAGTGCTGATGTACACAGGTTGTTTTCTACCTCCCATTTTTATTGTGTGGCTGGGTAAATGCATTGTGTGATCCTAGTGAACTCCGTTATGCCTCAGTCCAACTCGAATATTGTTTTTCTTTAACTTTCTGTCCTGGGGAATAGGGAAATATTTTTCTCACCTTTCTAGCTTATGTTTATGTTACAACATTTTTTGTTTTGTTTCTCCCTCATTCCAGAATTATCCTGTGTTCCACGTGATTAACAGTGCTAAAGTCACAAACCTAAATACAAGTAATTCTTGAAGGTGGATGACAACATCACGTCTAGGAAGGTGGCAATGATATACCCAGACGTCAAAGATGAGCAATACAAAGCTGTAAGGGAAGGACTGCTTTACGGGATAGGACCTATAGCCATGGCAGCTCTAGTGCCAGTGAGAGCTACGAGAAGATGAGTAAAGATTCAGGTTGCATGAAGGCCATTGTTTCATTGCTTTGATATACAAGGTGCTGCAAGGCTGGCTGACCTAACCAACTGGAGACAGTCCTCTCTTGGAGAAAGTGTCAGCGGTTGTACAGATGGCATGCATAGCTTTACGTTAGTCCCAGCATGTTAGAAGATGTGACTCCAGGGAACACTCCATGGGCCCTGGATGGGTTGTTTGAAACACAGTTGCTGGACAACAGTGTCTCCAGCAGCTCTGCAGCTGGCCTCAGTTGTATTTCAGGACTCCCAGCAGCTGCCTGAGAAGGTTTGCAAGGGTGAAAAGATGACTTACTGTTTTGTACCTACCTCTCAGTGCTATGTGAGTATAGAAGAGGACAGATAACCAGCCTGAGTAACACAGTCTGTGACCTATGAGGAAAGGCTGGATCACACGACTGGATGCCTCTCTGAAGTGCCTGTACACTAACACACATGTCATGGGGAGGACACAGGAGGAATTCCATGCTTGGAAGGATCCCATGCAATATAGTCCTAGAGAGAAGAGGGGTGCAGGAGAACTGGATGATTTTCAAGAATCGCCTCCTCCAAGTTCAAAAATGATCCCTCTTGCTGTGGAGTAAGTCAAGCAAAGGTGGTAGGAGGCCTGCATGGATGAACAAATCCCTCCTGACAAAACTCAAACACAAAAGGAGGCATAAAAGAGGTGGAAGAAGGGACAGGTGATGCAGGAGGAATATAGAGACACTGAGCGTGCAGGGATGGGGTTAGGGAAGCCAAAGCCCATTGGGAGTTGAATCTGGTGAGAGAAGTGAAGGTCAAGAAGAAGGGCTGCTATGCATGGATGAATAGCAAAAGGAAGACTAGGAAAATGTTGGTCTGCTGCTGAACAGAGTGGGAGACCTGGTGCCCAAGGCCATGGAGAAGATAGAGGTACTCAATACCTTTTTCACCTCAGTCTTTACAGATAAGTCTGACCTTCAGAGATCCCAGGCTCCTGAGGCAAGTGGAAAAATCTGAAGCAATTCAGACTTACCCTCAGTGAAGGAGGATCAGGTTAGGGAGCTTTTAAACAAGCCCATGGGAACTGATGGGATGCACCCACAAGTGCTGAGGGAGCTGGCCATTCTTCATTATCTTTGAATGGTCATGGCAATGGGAGGAGGTTCCTGAGGACAGGAAGAATGCAAACGTCTCTCCTGTCTTCACAGAATCAGCTCTGAGCAGGGGGTTTGGAGTAGGTGATCTCCAGGGGTGCCTTCCCACCTCAGTCACTCTGTCATATATCTGTGATTCTGTATCTTTTAAAGCCCATTCTTCAGTGCCCATGAAGCCATGTGACATTTAAAGGACACCTGAAACTTTTTTCCACAGTTTCAGTTGCCTGTCTCAGGAGAACCATTTGCTGAGTGCAAAAATTTCTGGAGTCTCTTTAACATATTAACCCCCAGAACATATTAACTTATGGCATGCACAGCCACCATCGCTGCGGAAATTTTATGTTTAAATGGTGCATAGTTTGGTAAGACAAAAGGAATTTGTTGGACAGTGTGTATATAAACAGTATTGCTATGGCACAAAAGGTGATGTGGATGTGGATGTGTATGCAGTGGGAGGTTATAAGAAGTGCAAAATCAGAACACCAGAAAGGAAAATGCTTTGAATGAGCACGATTTGAACAGCAGGAATGCCAGTATTGCCTGCAGTAGTAGTTTGATCATACACAACAGTAAGGTACAGTTCTAAATGTCCATTTTACTCACGCCTTTTTCTTCAAAGGTTAGTGGTTTCTGCTTGTTTTCACACAGATGTAGATGGATTCACAGCATCATTAGGTAAGCAATGGAGAACTGGCCCTTCAGTTCTTTGAAGGAAAGGCTAAGGATGGCATTTCCAAATCTTCAGTTGGCATAGGATGGCATTTTTCTACTGAAGTCAATGCACCTACTTCAATTTACAACTCCTAATATCTGGCCTGAATGCTGGAGAATGAGTAGAGGACAGGAGAAGGTGAGGAAAAAATACACAATGTGGTAATACCTATTATATAGTTAAGAAGTACAGGCTAGAAACTTTCTTTGTTATAGTGAAACTGAACTCCTCTTGGATCAACTGATGAATATGAGTTGCATGTCTTTTGAAGGATCTTAGAGAGAGTCTTGGGTCCACAGAAGAATACTCCAATACTGTTGCTGTAATCGCAATAACAACAAAAACATGAGAGTAGTAGAGTAAATGGATAAACTCTACCTTTTGGCTGCCTCCAGCTTTGACTCTTTTGAAATGGCTCTTTGAGAAATATATTTGAAAAAATTTGTGTTACTGTCACAAAGTATTACAGTATAATTATTTTAATACTTTAGTGTTTAATATGTCTTACTGCATTATTTATTTGGATTGCTATATTAGAGGTCACAAACTATTTTAAATGGTAGTTCTTTGGTTTTGATCTTCATAGCTTTTTTAATCAGAGAAGCAAACACGCTGTTTGGGCTGAAAATTTTCAATGCTTTTTCTCCAGTGAAGTTAATTTTTTTTTTTCTAAAAATTACACAAAATTCTCAGCTAGTTCTGAGTTTTCTTCTCCCCCCCTTCTCTCTCCCCCCCCATTTTAACACTTTTCTGCCTATGGCCAATTTTTAAATGGCTGATTTAATAACAAAATTTGTACATAGAATCATAGAATCATAGAATAGTTTGGGTTGGAAGGGACCTCTAAAGGTCATCTAGT
>NW_008795490.1:4495076-4497490 GCF_000699145.1 Aptenodytes forsteri
CCAGGTCCTTCTGGATGGCATCCCGTCCCTCTGGCCTGTCGACTGCACCACTCAGCTTGGTGTCATCTGCAAATTTGCTGAGGGTGCACTTGATCCCACTGTGTCATTGATGAAGATATTAAACAGTACCGGTCCCAATACGGACCCCTGCGGGATGCCACTCGTCACCAATCTCCATCTGGACATTGAGCCGTTGACCACTACCCTCTGGATACGACCATCTAACCAATTCCTCACCCACTGGACAGTCACCCATCACATCCATAGCTCTCCAGTTTAGAGAGAAGGAATGTTGTGGGGGACCGTGTCAAAGGCCTTACAGAGGTCCAGATAGACGACATCTGTAGCCCTTCCCATGTCCACTGGTGTAGTCACTCCATCACTGATGTAGTCACTCCATCAATAGGTAGTTCTTATAAAATAAGAACATGACCAGTGTAATGAAGAATTGTGTTCATAAGCGCACAAGTCTGTTACAGGGAGCTGGAAACCTGGTTACTTGCTGCAAAGTGCCTAAAAGTGTTTGCTTCTAAGTACACAGCACATATTGCTTTAAAACATATATATGTACACACAGATACACACACATGCTGTGCTCCTGGGAAAGCTCAATCTACGTAAATGCAGTGCAAGTGACAAGTGACAGCATGAGTTTCAAAAAGTTTGCTCCTGTAAATGATATGATTTTGGTGCCCAAGCCATAGTCCCCAGAAGTAGTGCCCATATTGCTCTGGTGCTCGACTGCACTACGTTTAACCTGGAGTGGTATATTCCTGCTAATCTGCTAAAAGACACTGTTGCAGCCAAGGGAAAGTCTGTGGACCTAAGTGCAGGGACCCAAAATTTAGTCAGTTCATAAAAGCTGGTTGTTCCATCACACAATGGAAACCCTTGAGTTTCTTTGCCTCTTGAACCTTCTGTAACTCGGAGCAAGAAAAGTTAGGATATTTTTTTCTCATAAGGAATGCTTATTTCATGCAAGGTTTTCTTTAAAAGGTTCAACATTGATCATAAACATGGGCATCTAGGTTCAGAAGCAAATACAGATTTTTCTGTCACTTTAGCACTGGCTTTCTAAGGAAATACCACAAGATCAGTATAGAAAGTTAATGCCCATCTCCCTCCCTGAGCATCAGAAAACCAGATTTTTCTCAGTTGTACTTAACAAAAGTAACAAAAAATAATGTTCCAACTATAACAGCTCTGTTTATGCAGTAGAATCCCTATAAAAGGTCTTTCAATAATCATATTTTCTACTCTTGGCCTTTTTCTATTTTTAATCTTTCGTATTTCCTGATTGTATTTATTTTGACCTCCATCAAGTGGTTTCTTTATTACTGTTATTTTTGCAATTTTATGGTATTCTTGTAGCTTACTGTATTCTCTCTTTGATCTCCTCCCTTTCAGCTTTTTCTTGGGTCTTTTTCATCTTTAAAAAAAGTTTTCTTCTTTTTGTATCTCTGTCTCCAAGTGCAAGCCTTTATTTTTGCATTAGCAGGTAAATGTTTGGAAATCATAGAGAGTCACAAAGATTCTGGAATTTTCTACTGCTGAACACAAAATATTTCAAATTCTTGCTTCAAAGGCTTTCAGGAACAAAGAAGCTTTTCTCAGACCACTAGCAAATCTACCAAGTTCAAATGAACTGTCTTTGCCAGCAGAGATGAACTAATAACAGAACAGCATAGTCTTGCAAGAGTAGCCAAATATGTTAGGGGAACAAACATATCCTTGACATCATAAGAAAAAAATCACAGTTTATCTCTTTAATAACCATCTTCAAGGGAAATTAATGCTACTTTGTCCTTTGTGCAGAACAGTAATTGGATTGTGTGTTTCAATTATATCTGGACAAAGGCCAGGATATTGAAATACTTCTAAATATTAGATTTTCTTGTCCAAAAATTAGATTGTATTGGCATTCTTTTTCCGAGATTTCTTCATTAAAAGCTTCATTAAGCATAAATCTTCTTTCCACACAGCAAAAAAACTGAATTATTTTAAAAGGGTCATTTAGAAAGGTTTGCCCTCCCCTTCTCCCACTGTTTACGCTGGGAGAAGAGTTACCTAACAAGGTTAGAAGCCAGCCTGCCTTACCTAGGATGGTTTTCAGCTAGTTGCTTGAACTCATTGTCCCAGTTTGGCCTTCCATAGCAGGTCTTCTGTCTCAAACCAGTAATTACATCCGTCTTGTCATCATAATGTAGGGCTATGTGAGTAGCCTAAAGGCAAATTTACAAGATAATAATTTTAGAGTCAACAATGTATACTCCAAGTAAGAGGAGAAAGCAATAATGTTGTTTCGCGGTGAAAGACAGAAGCATTAATGAGGGAAAGGAAACTGTGTAATTATCAAATGGAAGGAGGAGAGGAGAGGAGAGGAGAGGAGAGGAGAGGAGCAGACAAGAGGGTAC
>NW_008795490.1:4497720-4512625 GCF_000699145.1 Aptenodytes forsteri
GAGGAGAGGAGAGGAGAGGAGAGGAGAGGAGAGGAGAGGAGAGGAGAGGAGTAGTCAAGAGTTCACAAAATGACTAGAAGTGTAAAAAGCACTTCCAAAAGTGCCTGAGACCTCAAAGGAGTTCAGCTTCTTGAGATGAAATGTTTGAAATGGGTTGGGATTAAATACCTGTCTTTACTGGCCTGGGCCTAAGTGCCTCAGTCACTTTTACAGGCAGGAGTTAGATTCCTAAACCTCTTCTCAGCCTTTGAATATCTCACCCTACACTTCCTTCATTGCAGATCCTGAAGTGACAGTCACCATTTTAAAGGCTGAGCTAGAGTTTAGGAAAGGGAACAAAGTGTACTGTAGCAGAGTTTGACAATAAATATTAGCAATTACGTGCACCTTAAGTAAGTCCAGAGCATTCTGCTGCTGATGGAAAAGACAGTGGATGTACCAGCTCGGCAGGGGTAAAACCCTGGGTGGTTTGACTCTTCTCCTCAGGTGGAGGCAAGTGCAGAAAGTGGATCAGCTCAGGTGAAGCACTGAACTAAGCAAGCTGCACAGCTCCTAGTGCCAAGAAAAGAAATCCTGATTTTCACGGGCATTTGCTGTCTCTCAGCTCCTATGCTATGCCCATTACCATGCTGAGTACTTCCCAGGTGCATTTAAAAACAAAACCACCATCTCTCCTAATTGTGCTGCTATTGTGTAGGAGTAATATGCTTGGTTTCACTACAGACTATCATCATTACTATCACTGTCAAGAAATTACCAGAGGAAAGCTAAGTTAAAAAATGGGCTTTGCATTTAGTTCAGGCCCTAGCATGAACTAGGTATCATTATCAGCTCTTGCAGAAGTGGTTGCCGAAACTTAGATCCATTTCCTGGGAATATTGTATATTTCTTGTGCTAATGAGTCTTCCATGTTGCTTAACAACTCAATTATTCTGGTCAAGCACAGTTGTCACAAGAGGTCATGTTTCTAAAAGGTTCTTGTTAGTTTGGGCCAATGTCACGGAGGACTTGGAATAGTCTAAGAAAGAACTTAAAGTGTTTGGTAGGAGTGGGAGGTGGGGAACTGCAAGATTTTTTAATTGTGTACACCAAAACTATGCCACTGAGCAGATGGGCTATTTCTGTTCACATTAAGTGGAACTTTTCCAGGCTTTTTGGTGTTAGCCCTTGCTATAGCTCACAGCATTTAAGTCGCCTAGGAATCTCAGGGGCATTGCAAGAAGCAATAGGCTGAAACATCGATTTCTTGTCCAAGCAGAGGCAGACATGTGCCGTGTCTGTTTGACCATCTGATGCCAACATGGAATCTACAAAGAGCTCGAAGCATTGAACAAAAGTTACATCTGAGGAGTAAACACCTGCCAGTAGTGGAGGGTGCACTTGAAGTTGTAAATTGCCCGTCCTGCTTGGGTTCAGCTTCACCCGACTACTGGTCATCTATATGGTGAGTCAGGGAGAGAATGGGGAGAATGTTGGTTTTGTTGTTTGCTAAGGGAGAAGTAAAGTAAAGCATCATCCAAATATTACTGGTGTTGAAACTCAAATTTTGAGGAGTGATGGACTGGAATTTACTAAAGATAAGTAAGACCTATAAGATGAGGGAGCTTTGTGGATGTCTGAAGAAGGTGGAGCTGTCACCCAGCACAGTTCCGTGGGCTTGGTCAGATTCGGAGAAGCAGTCACTGAAAAGCATTCCACTTCCCCCACAGCCCTTTAGAGGTGGGATGCTGGGGGGCTCCAGGAGCAAGAGCAGTACCAGTGTAGGCAGGGAGGCAGCACAGCTTCAGGGGTGCTCCTGTGTCACCTAACTGGCAGCACAGGTTAACAAGGCAGTGCTGACAGGAGACTGGACGACGGGGTTTGAAGAAGAAGAAGAAGGAGGTACTTCAGAAAAGTGCAGGGCACACGAGTGAAGAGAGTCAGACATCCCAGCAAGAATGGTTGTCTCCCTACCTGACTTCTGGCCTGATATTTGCCCAAGAGGGAAGTGGGATGATGACAGCTGAGAGATGAGGACAACTTTGTGTTTTGTTAGACTCCTCAATAGCTTCTTTCAAAACACGTTTTAGGTAATACCCTGTGATATTGCTAATGCACAGTGGTGGTTTCTATGACTGCCATATACTTCACGGTGGGAGTAGATTTTTCTGAATACAGCTTTATGCACATACCTCATTACTTGACAGAAGCCCTAAGGAAAGCAGAAAGAAACAATGCTTTTTGTGGCAGCAGAGGCAGGAAGGGAAAAAGTCTATGAAATCTATTTTTTTAGTCTCTACTAGACAGTCCTTCATTCAACAGTGACAGCAGGAAATAAAACAGTAGAGCAAAGACTTTCCTGTGAGAGTTTTTCTGGCAGGTGCCTAACTGATCGCAGTGTTATTTGAGTGCTCCATTAAAAATAAGAGGGAGAGAAAATCAACTCATCTGGGTCTAGGTAAAGACTAAAGAAGTTGAATAAGATTGACCCAGTCTAAGGATTAAGTGCCTCGAGTTGGGATGATCCAATGAAATTGTAAGATGGCAAATTTGAAATCAACCAGACAAAACATATTTTCAAACAACATGGATTAGTCCATAGAGTTTGTTGCCAAAATGTTCTAAGCACAGCAGGGTTCAAAAGCATACTGGACGTATATGTGAACAACAAAAATTATACTAAATAATAAAAGTAAAGAAAACCAAGACTTTTTATACAACCCTCTGTTTCAAAGATGTGGACAAAATGTCCCTTCACAAGCTCCTGAAAGGCTCTTTGCACTTTTCTGCAAAACACCTGGTAATCAGTGCTGCCCAAGCCAAGATATAGGACTGGAAGGATCACTGGCTTGATTTCTCCATTCCTGTTTTCCTAAATGTGAGATGGAAACAGACGGCTTGCTGTCTTTATATTTACAGTTCTTTGTCTCTCTGCTTCATCCGTCATTATTCAGCTGTTCCTGTTCCATATGTTACCATACTGGAAAAGCAAGGCACATTAACTCAGACTTGTGAGTTTCATTATTACCTGACTTTCGTCCCAGCCAGTAAGAAATATATGGTAACTTAGAAAATCATTTTTCCCTTTTTCAGCCATTTTTGTTTCCAAATGGAACAGAAGATCAGCAAACCACTCAAATGCTGATGGGTCTCGACAAATCCAGTAAAAATAAACCTGTCAGATAAAAGTAGAGATTTAACAAGAAGCAAACTTTCAATAAAACTTCCTAATGATTGGCTGAACTCATTAACCACATAGTGTGTGACTCTTTGCCACTGTAAATTTAAACATAATTACACATCATTTTGATGATGTAGTTTCTATCTTTTAAAAATTTCATTTTCTTCTTAAACATTGAGTGAATATATTAATGTGTTAGTGAAGATAGGCAATGTACAAGTTTCCCATCCCCCCTGCCAGTGCACCTCAACTTTGACTTATAATACTTAACCCTGCATTTCTTGCAAACAACTTGATTATTCTTTGAAATTTTGGATTTATTTTCAGTTATGTTTAAAATGGAATTTTGGTTTCATTCAGCACTGAAGCAAGGAATTCCTGTTTCTCAAGACCTTATGCCATAGGTTAACAGTTGATGTGGTCAAAAGATACAGCTATGTTCTTCAAGTCCGATACTCTGTATAAAACAGGCTACAGAACACCCCTAGAAAAACATGAAACTAATTTTAAAGTTGCTGAAGGGGTAAAATGAACCACTATCCCATGATTGGTTTTCTGTTGGTTGAAAACCTCTCTGTGAAAAATGTACACAGTTTTTCTCATCCAGATTTCTCTAGCTTCATCTTCCATATGCTGGATCTTGTTTTAGTTGTCTATTGGATTGGAGAGCCTGTTATTAAAGTTTTGTTCCTCAGGTAGAAATTAGAGGCTGGGATCAAGTCATCCTATAATCCTCTCCATGGTAAACCAAATATTCCTGGGATCTGTCACTGAGAGGCTAATTTTCCATCCTTTAATCATTCCTATGGCTTATTTCTGTCTATTCCTCCTCTACTGCAGTCAGTCACAAACAGAGCAGAGAGTTTGTTTAAAAAAAAAAAAGCTAATTTATTAGGATCTTGGCATAGGGTGATGCTTGTGTAGGGAATAAAATCTTTCGAACAAGATGGTTAGTCACTGTCCATATGATGATGAGAGTTTCTATTTCAAGAGTCCTTGCTGTGGCATCTTCAGCTGGATCAGGTGAGACTCCCCAAACCCCTTTTTCTGCTCAGTTCCTATAGCCAGCTGGCCCAGGGATCGTTGTGACCACTCCAGCATGTGCATGATCTATTGTGATCTATTGTGATCTATTGTCTTAACTACATACAAAGCATCTTCTAACTAATTAACTATGTATAAAAAACTGTCCTGTGTGACCACTTCTGCAGGAACAGTTTCTGCTGAGCATTTGCAAATGTCTTATCCGTGTACAAGTTAATCAATTTTGCAGCAGGAACCGCCTGCGGAGTCTCAGAACTGGTGAGATTCCCCTCCCAGGATTTTAATCAACGCACTGAGACATACAGTTGGCCTAGGCAGAGCAGGAGCTGCCTTAGGGAGTCTTCAGGACAGTTGGAAATTCCCACCTGGAAACTTCCTCCACCAATGCTGAGCTGCGAAGGGGGTTGGGGGTACAGCCCATCCCCTGGTTTCAGCTCAGCCCCTTGTCTCGAGCCGGTCCAGCTGTGTGGATGACTAGACTGGGAGTTCCCGCACCACCCAGGGGATGAATGTTTGAAGTTCCCTGGGTGTCTGCCCAGGCACTGCCTTGATGCCTGGCTGAACTACAATTATAAGACAAATCTGACTGCAATTCTTATAACTCGAGTTCTGTAGCTCTTGCCACACAATCCATCATTACTTTTGAACAGAGGGCACCAGACCTCGAATGGGCCTCTGTGGGCAATGTAATTTTGAGTGTAATTATTTTTATAGTGCCTCCGAAGAAATAATTTACAAACAAGGAGGAAGCCTAAAAATACACAATTTTAGATGAAAAAGGAACAGCATTGAGGACAATGTATAAGCTTATAACAAAGGGATGGTTGGAACATGTTTTATTGTGACTGTGATTTTTATTTTGTTGCAAAATCCCTTAATTTCCTCCAACCCATCTCTCTTTGTGCTCACCAGCCCCTCTGTCTTTTATTATACCTCAATATCAAAGGTAATCTGGAAGGTCTGTCCCCAGGGCAATCATTGTGGGAGCTCTGATGATTTGGAAATTGTAGCCCTTTTCCATAGGATCAATGAGATAAAGATGCATATTAGACACTTCTGAAGTGAAAAATCAGAGGAGAAACCAGAAAGCTATAAAGAGATTTCCCGAAGATTTAATATGCTAGGTTGTCAGACTTCTGGTAAGATGGTGAGAGAAAAATGTGGTAACACCATGCTTCGCTGGAGATTTGGTGAAAGAGACTAACAGTAATTTGAGATGTTTCCTAGACCTGAGTGTACTGTAAGGGACCATCTGTGGTTTCTGTAAGAAATATAAATGAAGTATGATCCCAGGAAACAGAGAAAAAGCATTCAGGGTTAAGTGGGGTATTTTTACAGCCTAGGAATAGGACTGTCTGCAGAACTTTAGTACCAACCATCTTGGCTGTTTGCGTTTTCCCCTTCTGTTTCAATGTTTTGCCTTAAATATAACTTCATTGCTTTACAGAAGGGTTGTTGCTGATTTACATTGGCATTGGTTATGAGGAAAAAGCAAGCCCACTGACTTTATAGCATTTCATTTTTGTGACCAACAGCAGCATTATTTTAAATTACAGAAACTGGACAAGATTTATAGCCTTAACCTTTATGTAGTTTTTTGTGTCTGAATCCTGAAGTCCCCGCTTGTTCGACATCCTCAGCACCTCGAAAATCAGGCCACTGAGTGTTGTCAGTCTGTATCACACCTTGGCTGTTGATTTGTAGTGAGAAATCTCTTCCCCCAGCCTCTGCTTGATCATCTTATTTCTCAAGTCCTTCCAGCAGTTCATTTTATGGAAATGTATATTTAGTACACGTGTGTGGAGAGGAGGCATGTGCTTCTAAATGAATAATGAATTGTGCATGGGGTGGCAACTGGGAGCATGTGGGCAGGACTGGGAGCCAAGCACATTCAGGGAAGGAGGAAGAAAAGCTAGCCGATGAGTTGAGATGACGTGGTCTTGGAAATGGGGGACTGGTTTCCAGAATATCAGGCTATGGAGCTTGAAGGAGTGCTTTTAGCTGGTTGCAGACCTAGCTGGCGTGGTAACAGCCAGTCCAGCTAAATTGGGTCAAGCCACCTCTGGCACAGTCCTCTCGAGAAAGGATGTAGCTTTCTGAAGCTGCAGAAATTCCTTAAACTCATTCCTGGTGCAGTTCCACTGAAGTGGTACCCATTGCACTGCCTCTAATTTTCACGTTAGAGGTGGAAAGCATTTGGTAATGAAGAAAGACTGTCATTATAAGAATTATTTTTGGTTACGATTATAATCTTAGAAAGAAAAGGGATAGTGAAGAAGGATGACCTATGGGTAAAAGGTCTCCTTTCAAAGAGGACTTCTAGTATAATATGTTAAAATAAATGGTGTTTACAAAGAAGTCTTCCTTTCTTTACACTGACTGCCCATAGCATAGCACAACATATTACATGTGTAATTAAAATACAATAAATGCACAGTAAAATTAATCCTTATTAAAACTGTAGAATAAAGCCAGCATCAGTCCATTTCTATAATTAAACAATTATTCTGAATCCTATATTTTTTTCTTGTAAGCCTCATACTATTAACTGACTGCAATTACTTAGGACCCTTAAAAATCTGTTTTAGATTTATATTTCATTAGTCTCCACCCACCCTACCCCCATCAACTATATTCATCAGCTTGATGGCTTGCCCAAGTAAACTGTCTTAAATTTTCCAAGTGCTCTTTTTGCAAATTGAGTTAGATGCAGTATTGCTATTAATCAGATCTGTAATGCAGGATTTTGAGTAGTCAGTTATTTCTGTAATACTCTGCTCCCTTGCAATGCATACATATTTATCATTCAGTTTCCCACATCCTGAGTTCTGTACAACAGACAAGAGCAAGAGCTCCGATACCTCTTTCCTGTAAGGTGAAAGAACATACTTTGTAAATCAGCTTCCATCATGTGGAAAGTCAATAATTATCTGTTGATGACCACCCATCTGTTTCTCCCTGCTCACTGAAGACAGAGGTGGAGCTGCAGCTCTGGGCAAAGCCAGCTTTTCACCAAAGGGGTGTAAAAGGTGATGAAGCAGGGGATGCCCAGGGAGGCACCTTCATCCCTGACTCTTGCTGCTCCCTCTTAGACGTGATTAGTCCCTGCAAAAGCCTCTTACACCTGCAGCTGGGCACCTCCCTGCAAAACCCTAGTCCTTCCTGCTCCTGAGTATACCACACCACCTGTGGGCTGTAGCGTACCAAAAAATATCAGAGATCTTCCTCAGCCTGATTAACTGATCCAGTGGGCCACTACAGGTAAGACGCAGCAGTGCCTGCAGCCCGGGGCGTGCGGGGGACTGGGGTTTGGCAGCCTGCACGAGGCACTGACTTAGAGCTAGGGTGGCAGCAAGCAGCCTTTCATATAAATGCAGGACAAGGCTCGAATTCTTACCCCTAAATTTGAAGCAAGAGGCCTAAACTGTTCTCAAACACCTCAGAAAGATGGTTACGTTTGACAGCAAAAAGAGCCCAGGTTTTTAGGTCTTCGGGAGAAGATATTTTGCAGAGAAGGCTGTGGGCTGGAGTACAGCTTGAAGCAGAAGGTTACCTCAGGCAGGGACAGTCAGTCTCAAAGCAAATGGAAAAGGGTGTTTTTGTTTTCCTCACTGTATGTAGCTGAACTTATTGCCACAACTTGCCGTGGCTGTCAAAGGTCTGCATGGGTTCAAAAAGCAATTAGACAAATTCATGGAAGAAAAATCTACTAAGGGGTATTAAACACAGAGATGCAGCTCTTGTGTCAAGACATTACCAAACTGCAAGTTGCTTAAAGGCGAGAAGGTGTCCACTGAAGACGTATCGCCATATGATGTTGTGGTCTGTATACTTTTCCCTAGGCATTCATGAACAGCCACTGTTGGGAGACAGGACATTGGGCTAGATGGATCTTTGGTGATACCCAGTAGGACCTTTCTTATGTCCTTATGTAGGGTAAAAGAGAAAATGGATGTTTGCTAATATTATCATCTGATGGATCAGTACAATTTTATCCATTTCAGCAGCAATTGATCTGAAAAATGAGACCACTAATATGAAAAAAAGATCATTTTATGCATAACTAAATCCAGTAGAAACTTTCTAGCCATGACTAGTAGTAGGGCCCTTCCTCATCGCAAAAAATGATAGGGAAATGAAGGCTCTAAGGCTATTTAATTGTGAAGAATCAATTAGGTAAATGTGTACTCCTTTTGATTTGCTGGGTTTTTTAAATTATACAGCTGCAGACATTATGGAAGCTATGAGTATTTATATCTCAACCGTATGTGGGCAACACTAAGAAATATTAGTTCAATAAGCGTAATGATAGCTGTACTCAAATCAAAACGAAGTTGTTAAAAAAAGAAAAACCTCTTATTTATTTCCTTAATAGACATTTCTATGGTACTCATCATGGCAGAAAGAGAGTGCTGAATACTTTGAGGAAGATTAAATTATTTGTAATTATACCACAAGTGGAAGCTTTTAACCAATGGAAAAAAAATGTGGAGCTGCCCTGAGATTAATCGTTCTCACTAAGATGACTGCTAAATTTTTTAAGCAATGCTGTGAACTTCCCCAGCACCTTTCATCCAGGCTTTCAAAATATTTTACAAACACCGATGGAGTTTAGCCTCATAACGCCTGTGAAAAATAAGCATCACTATTCCCACTGCACCAGTAAGGAAGCCAAGATATAGAGAAAGGACATATAGAAATCATGATACTTTTGTATTTCACAGGAATTCAGAAAACCATGGCAGAAGGCACCATGCACTTATCTTTGCAAGCACACTTACCCAAGATTCAACCTAAGCTATGGATAAACACCCTGAGATATACTGTACTGTCAATACATAGTTAAATTCTGTTCTTTTCCCCTTAAGATAACAACAGCAATGACAATAATAACAATTTTACTTGTATACATATAGAATATACATAGTATACATATGTAACGTGTATATACATATATGTAGCTCTCCTTCCAGTGGAAAAGATAATTCTGGTACAATGGTAGTGTTTGCAAATACACTTCTTCTCACATCTAGCACATATTTTCATTTTTATTTCCCTCCCTTCTCAGTGCTCTTTCTGCCTCAAAGATCCCTCCTGGCAATTTGAACCTGTCCGCAACTCCTCAGTTACTAAAATCCCAGATGCTTTTTCAGTGGCAGCTTGTCATTAAGATGCCAGTTTTAACACTCTTTCATTTAAAAAGATCAGCCCCTTGGTCCTGCCATCAGCTGCATATGTACTGACCCTCTCAGCGATCTGTCCACTCCAATGCAATTTCAACATCTGTCTTTAAATGTGAAATGTTGAACAGTTCCTGATTCAGCTTCTGCATTGGAAAATGAGCTAAAAGAAGCTCTAAGGTCCACAAGCTACCACTTGCCATGATGGATAGGGAAGAGAATGTTTAATGCTGATTTTTTTCTCTGTTACCTTCTTATCCCTCACCCTACTTCACCCATTATCTCTTCTTCACCTATGCTCCCTCAGTGCTGCCTCACATATCCTTAGCAGAAGATGTATAACAGGTTAGCAGATCAAGAGTGTGTTAACTTAATTGGTGCCTTCCATGCCTCACAGACCCCAGCATATTTTTTCAACAAAATAATTAAAGTGGTTTGAGGCAGTAATATGCCTCTTGATATATGCACCTCATCCAGAGCTTAAATGCCTTTTTTTATTCCTTCTATGCTGGCTAATATCCTGATTTTGCAAAGTGAGAAAAGCAGCTAATGGTTGCTGAATGCAGCACTCTGGCCCAGGACACGCAGCCAAAGGGCACTCATGGAACCTGCATGAGTGCAGTTCCTGGACAAGGAACAAGTGCTGCCCTTCACTTCTGTCCGAGACGACCTTGCAAATTTTTTTTTTTTGTAGGAAAGAGGACAAATGTCTCCTCTAGCTCTCTAACTATCTGTCTAGCTATGAAAGACATTCCACGTTTATATCCAGTTGCTATTGAAAATCTGATTCTTCAGCTTTTACTAAAAACACTGCGGCTAGGGATACCTTCTTTCTCTGGAAATGACAGTGAATTCAAGAGACTCCACCCCACAACAGCTCCTGAGGCAGCTGCAAAGCAAGCGACTGCTTCTAAGCGGGAGTTAAAGCACTCGAGTGAGTCTCTAGCTCTGAATTGTCTCTCTAACCTGGCAAAATAGGCTCATCTGTGGAACTTTCTGATGGAGTGATAAACTTTCCCACCTACCTTCTGCAGCGCCAGTACTGTGTTAGGGTTGCAGCATTTGTACCAAACAGATTTTAAAATAGAGGCAAACGGCGTGACTCCGATTCCTGCTGCAATGCACACACTCACTCGGTAGTGAAAGACGTCTGTGGTTGCAGATCCGTATGGTCCGTCCACGGCCACTCTACAGCAACGAGACATTTAGTCAAGGGTCAGCAACGTATAAAATGACAGAAAGGTTAAAATTTTTTGGGCTACGTATTTTCAAAACTGAACTTCTGTTAAAATAAAAGAGAAAAGGCATGTCTAAACTGGCACACAAATTACCCATACAAACACATTTAATTTTCAGTGGGTGCCATTTAATAGCAAAGCAACTGTTTTTTCTGAAATGAGGGAACAAGAGCACCCATGTGGGTTTGGGGCCTGGCCATCTATTTAAGCATGCAATTGCAATTTTCTGGCTTTCTGAAATGTGATTAGTCATGTAATTGCATGTCCAAATTTAGCTGTGGAATTTGCATATTTAATTATGAATTACTGAAAAGCATCCTGTTTTAGAGCTTTATTTTCTATATTGTATATATCAAAGTAAAGAGGAAGAGATTATATTAATCATTTTGAAAAGCTCTCTTTCTATATGTGTTAAAGTAATAAAAGAGAAAGCAAGAAAGAGGTCATCATATGTAAGCAAACTACTATTTTCTCAGCTCTTTCTGAAAAACCAATATTTCAGAAATACATTTTTTGCAATAATAGTGTACCCAGTATCTGACATAAAGGCAAAATGTGTAAGGAGAAACGCTTGTTTATGTTACTGCCTCCTATAATCAATGTTGCTGATGCTGAGGCATTCATTTTGGTCAAAATTAGAGATGAAAAAGATTATTAAATAATCAGATTTATTCCTCTAGCGACATGGAATGTAAATACACACAGTACTTTGGAGTGCTCTGTCCAGTCTGTCTTTAAATAACATAAGTGCTCTGGAAGATGGTTTCACTATCTAACACCCAGTCCTTAGGAAAAATGAGATTTTTCCTTCTTTCAGATCTTCTACTGTTTTGTGCTCTTTATTGCATGAATCATCTTTAAAATTCCGCTTAAATACTACAAACAAATATGCAGACATAGGAAGAATGAAATGTTTTAACAGGAAAAGAAAGGGGGATCACCAAGCAATGATACACAGAAATGTAGGGACACAACGTATCTGAAACCCTATTGTTGCTTTCTCAGAGTGTACCTGAAGTCCTATTTTCCCTTTCATTTGTACTTGTCACATGGTTCATTTTTATTTCAATATTCCAAATGCTCTGCAAGTGCGGTAGTAAATGCAACAGCTACTCAGGGATAACTTTTGGAATTCTGGCCTCAGATATAAATAAGATACATTTTTTTTAATATGTATTGTTTTTCAGATTATTGCCCAGCCCTGTACTTCTTGAGCGCTCAAAACTTCCTGTAAAATATGGTTAATTTAGGGTATATGTGTAAAGTGCCTAAGAACTGCTTTCAGGTAAGCTTTCTATGTAGTTCAATGTGGGCTTGGGAGCAATTCTCATTATTGTTAGTAGATTGAGAAAAAAACTATCTGGAAGGAATTTCAAGAGATTCTTTAATCTGCCTCTGTGCCACAAGACAGGATCAATCATTTCTGAATCATTCCTTACAGAGATTTGTCTTGTCAGTCTGCTCCTAAATCCTCAGGTGACAGAGATCCCATCATTGGTTTGAATGCCTTGCTCAGCCATAGCTAGAGAGCTTCACCAAATACAAAGACTCAGAGAAGTAGGGAGGAGGAAGCGGAGAAAGAGCAACTGAGCTATACAACCCATTCACTTCCTCTAGAGGGTGGAGGAAGGTAGGAAGATAGTAAAGAAAGTGACAAAAAATACTACATTTGCATTTGCCAAGGGAGGAGTAGAAAATAGGGCTATAGACTGTTTCTAGCTGTGGCCTGGATTGTCCATATTCTTTGTGTCCATCTACACAATTTCATTAGAAAGAAGCATTACACTTTTGGGGAAGGCAGGGGAAGTATTTAGTTTTGGAAAAGTAACATTAGCAGGTTCTTGTATTATTTTTAGAATTGAAACATTTGCTGATCAGCATGATTATGTACTACTCCTGACTGTGAGAGAAGTTAGATTTTGGGACAATGTGCTAAAACAGCAATTAAGTGAGCCAAAATCCCGAAGAGGCGTAATATGGAACTTGATTATTTTCACAGGAATAGTCTATTCTATGGTCTTATCTCTCACATTGTCCAGAAATCACAACTAACTGTCTTTGCTACCTGTATAAATGCACGTACATTTTATTTTAGTCTTCCTTTATTAATTACAATATACATATTTTATTTTTAGAACCTTACCTTATCATTCAGTTGCTACATGGCTGCTGTCTTCTGCTCAGTTTCTGCTATATGTTATTTTTTAATATAGTCACCAATTTGGTGTTTATCTTTAGATATTGAAACCTGTGAAAAAGACTTGTTTTTTGCTTTATTGTTAGCTTAAATATTGAAATATTCTTTTTAATATATTGCAAGAAAGCAACTGAATGATGGCATTAGGCACCCTAACGAGATTAAAAAGAGGAGTCTTTATATGTGACAGCGCTGTTAATTTCAACCCTGCATTGTGGCCAGCAACGTTTGATAACATTTTTCTCTTTCTCATTCTTTACACTGGCTGTCAATCACTTCGGACAATTTTTGCTCCAGTTCTGCTGAAACGCCATACTTCTCATTCCAGTTGCCTTTAACAAAGGCACGGCATTAATTTCTAATTCTTATTAACTGATACAATGCAAAGACTGGACCAGACTTTCTTCTCTGCCCGCCACGTTCTAGTATGCCTCCGTAGCTCAATGGTGTCTGTAAGCTTTCTAGGAGAATGTTCTTTAGCATCCAAGTCCCATTAAATTACATAAATGTAGTTAAACAAGTGCCTTTTGCTGTTCAGCTTTACTAGAACTCCCTCATCAAAAGCAATTTTCCAGGGGCAAAATTGTCCCTTCAGTCCCAGGCCCTTCACACTCCACCGCAATTGAAATGATCCTGTGCCGGGCTCTTCTTTGCTGAAAATCTCCGCTATGCCTGCAAGGAGCTACATGGTTTGAATCCATTACATATAGAGCCAGATGCTTAGCTGGTGTAAGTCAGGATGGCCCCATTAACTTCAGCGGAGCCCTGCTGACTTGCAACAACGAAGCACCAAACTTTTGCTTGGATTAAGATGCCACAGATACAGAATTTGAATGCCAATAACCTTTATAAAGTAGAGCAGGGTTTGGACACTGGAGACAGCATTGAGGGAGACTGCTGGAATGAAGTAACGTTCAGGCAGAAGTGTCTGGGGCCACAAAATATCTAAGTAACTGAAAGGAAAAAGCTGGAAGTTTGGATGGCAGGTGATGGGTGCCATCAGAGCGTAAGCATACAGGCACAAAGCTAGCAGATAGCTTCCAGTGTCATTTCAACTCAGTTCTCAAGCACCTATCTGTTGAAATAGATATCTTTAGGTGTAGAGGCAGATGATATAGATACAGAGATTTAGATGATAGTGACAGAGATACAGATATTGATATGGACTTTAAATCTTGGATTAGTCATCACGTCTTCTTGGTAGCTGTTGGCCTAAGTTCATGACTAAATCTTGGATTAGTCATCACATCTTCTTGGTAGCTGTTGGCCCAAGTTCATGACTGTGTTATTTGCGGGTTTTTTAGCGTAATGGCATATTTGTGCATCCAGAACTATGATCTAATACTGTATCATAAAGAAAACACACAAAATTAATTAAAGTTAAAATGTTAACATTTATTTTAAAATGTAGAATTAACATTTTAAAATGTATTGTTTGTTATTCAAACCTTGGTAACATCCACAATTCCTTGAAAGCTTTTTCCTCAGCTCCAAAGGCCTTGAAGAGGGCTGCAGTCCAATCCCCGACGACCCGTATGTGAATGCTGAAGAAGTCCTCCTCGGGAGCTGAGGTGAGGGTGAAAGGGTGCCACTCCAGCTGTGAGACAGATGGGCACTGTAGAAAGATATATTGACCAGGTCCCATTTTAAAGTCACGTTTCTTCATGTGAAGCTCAAGGACTCCAGAGGAATGCATCACCACCTAAACAATAATAAAAGGACCTGTTTTATTTTCCTTCAGAAGAGTAACTGTTTGTTTCCATTAGGTTACAGGTGACTTTGCAATCATAGAATCATAGAATCATACATGAAGCCCCCGTCAACCCAACACCACCATGCCCACTAAACCATGTCCCCCCGTCCCCACCCCCACCATGCCCACTAAACCATGTCCCTAAGCGCCTCATCTACTCGTCTTTTATATACCTCCAGGGATGGGGACTCCACCACTTCCCTGGGCAGCCTGTTCCAATGTTGAACCACTCTTTCAGTAAAGAAATTTTTCCTTACATCCAATCTAAACCTCCCCTGGCGCAACTTGAGGCCATTTCCTCTCGTCCTATTGCTAGTTACTTGGGAGAAGAGA
>NW_008795490.1:4514614-4522549 GCF_000699145.1 Aptenodytes forsteri
TCCTTCTTGTAGTGAGGGGCCCAAAACTGAACACAGTATTCGAGGTGCGGCCTCACCAGTGCCGAGTACAGAGGCACGACCACTTCCCTACTCCTGCTGGCCACACTATTTCTGATACAGGCCAGGATACCATAATCATCATGTCTACTTGAGTTCAACCACAAGTTAATGCAAATTGGGATGCACAGTAATTTTTAAACGTTTTGTAGATTTTGGCCTAAACTGCATGTTGCAGTGCTGTTGCTGCCCAACAGCTTGAGGGCGAGTACAGTGTGTATCGTGGGGCAGCTTGCTTCGTGAGTGTAAGAGGCAGAGTTAAAGCTGTAGCAACTGAACAATTTGTCAACTTTCTATCTTAGTAGAGCCTATGCAAAAGTATTCCTTAATAGACTGGAATAATTTCCCAGTTTCACTCTTGTGTAACACAGTTAACATGTATGGGATTCTTGCTGGTTTGGCAAGAAGAAAAAAGCCCAGTGAGCTCAATTCTAATATACTTTTATTAAGAGGTAATCTCAGTTAAGCAGCCAGTTTTGCATGTCACACATAGTATACTGAGATTCTCAGATCACAGCCACTCTGTTAAATCAGCAGCAAGACTTACCCGACATGTTTTTCCCCTCACACAAGATAAGCCTGTTTCTGATCACCAGCTTGATACGTGCGGACTCAGCTGCTTCAGTAGTGGCATTCCCCAAACTGGGATAAATTGTTACAGTGGTATTAATGAAGCTTCAACTATTTATGTTAACTGGTAGTATAACCCTTAATCTCCTTGGAAGCCTCCAGATTTGAAAGTAAAAAACGTGTCCTACTGAAGTTGAGGGCGTCTCTGGCATTTACTGCAGTGGAACATGGTTTCAGTTCATTAAAAAGAGAGACCCTCTGCGCAGATGTTTATGTTATGGTGGTGTAAAGTCTGGCACTTCATTAATCAAGTTTGGTCCCGTATGGAATATTCTTATGGACTCGCTATTGGAATAAATGCAAAACCTAAAATCAATACTTGGCTGAAACCATGGTAATGATGGAAGAGCTGCTGAAGCTAGGAGTAAAAAATGAGGTCATAATATAGAGAAGTTATCTATAAAAGATAAAAAAAGTCATTGACATAACTTTTATTTAAGCAGACATGCAAACTATGTTACATACCTTAGTAATGACCACCTCCTGTTGAAATCTCCAAAATCTAACAATTCTTTCACAGATGTACAACACCATAGGACTTAAAACCCACTTCCAAGCCTGTAGAAAGTTGCATATTAAAAAACAACATTTGTTTTAATGTCTACAAAAATATTTTGCATTTCTGGCTTAAATTAGCAGGTAGCCTAAAATGAAGTTATTTTATTTCTCTTCTGTGATTTTTGGTTTGCCTTTCTCAAGTGAGTATTTCTGTTGCTACTGTAGCGGTTCTGGCTTTCTTGTGGAACAGACATATGGGACTCCTTCACAGACGCACTCCAAAAGCGGTGCTAATATCTATCTGTATTCTGGCCAAGAAGAGTCCTTTAAAATCTTTTCCTACTAAAAGACAAAAGGATTAATCTATTTAGGTGTTACATATAGATGTGATTGGGCCTGAAGGCGTATAGATGCATACATTTATACAATATTACCTATAGCCTTACTATTTTTCACTCTTCAGAGTCTAAAATATTTCAGAAGGGTCAGATAGGAGTAGCTCTTATTGTCAGCTGTGAGTTTTCTGATGCTGCATGAGAAAACATTAAGTCCTAAATATTCAATTAGAGGAATGGGTTATATTTCCATTTAATCCATTAGACAGCTCTGTATCAATAAATGCGTTTTTTTGATCTAGGATACTAAGCTGGTCATTCTTTAAGTATTGCAGATTATTACTGTGCTTGTACTTGCTAATCGTATGTACTGATCGCTGTAACAATCGAAGATACTTGGCTATTCAAGTATAGTAGCTGATGATTTCACTGAGTTGCACTAATAAGCTAAGATAATTAGATGTAATTGAATCTTCATGATTAAAAAAAAAATCTTTTTTTTTTTCTATAGGAGATACTGTTTTATTTCCAGTTTTGTTAATTACACAGCTCATTCTAGCAAACTGAAGACTCCACAATCATGTGGCTTTTAAAATCTCCAAAGAGTAACTTTACTTGCTGAAACATTGACTTTGCTCCACAAGCTGGGTAACAGGGGTTATAAAGTATCTTTTATGAGAAGCAAGCCATAAAATTATGTGGCTTCCTTAGAAAGTGCTAAGAGGATGGAGTGGCAATTTCCCAAGGTTAAGTCTTGAAAATTAAATTAAAAAAATGCATGATTTAATAATGGGAAGAAACCAGCATAAGCCAGAAGATTCTCAGTTAAAGCAGAAACTCAACACATCCGTTGTCCCTAAATACTACAGGTGTCTCTGCACAGTGGGTGAGCTCACATGTCTTGAATATATTTGCATATATCAAGCCACAATAATGATGAGACCTGTTTTTCCTCCCTTCCATTTGTGCTACCTGTAAATAAAAGCACGTGACAGGAATATTAAGGCTGCAGGCTACCCTCTGCGAGAGCTCAGCTGAGATTTCAAATGTACCATCACTCCAGTGCAATGGAGCATTCAATCCAAAATATCTTTTGGCTGGGTTGGGACAACAGGGCATCCACCAGGAGGGATGGGCTGCCAGGCAACACATCTCCTGGCCGGCTAATCAGGGCATCAGTATTCTTGCCCAAGTGGTGTTTCCTCCTATAATGAGAATGAACTGAGATGGGGCAGTGGTGGCTCAGGAGAGACTGTGAGGATAAAAGTCCGGATGCCCCGGGTGCAACAGAAATGCTCCTTCGTCCTCAGTGGGAGCCAGATCGGGCTCCTACCTGCTGAAATATGGAGCAGGGGAGCAGATGTGGCATGACTGAGAGAGGGGCTCTGCTGTGGTAGCCTCCCCCAGGAGCCGTGGCCAGCGGGGTGTGTGCTCCGGTGTCACCTCACGCAATCCCAGCTGTGGACAAGGCTGTCCCCTCCCTGCTCAGTCACATCGACATCTGCCCCTGCCAGTGCTGTGCAAGCCTTGCCATGCCTTTTTAGCCTCTGAATGAATTTGTGCTAACTGCGGTGTCTGGCAGGTATCACACCATAGCACATTACCCATCCAGCAAAGCACTCTTCTTATAGATGATCTATATGCCATATGGTATTATCACAATTCATTTAAAGTAATGCGACTTTGCAAGTATGGCCTTGGGTATGCAGCAAAGTGTGGCAAAACAGGTTTAACATGGGGAACTGGAAGTTCTCTCCAGTTAGCTTTCTGATAATGAATGTGAAGACATGCTGTTGGAAGCAAGCTTGTGTCTGTATTCATGGTGTGTAGCCATGTATTGATTTTTATGGCGACATTGTAGCTGAAATTTTTAGAGAGGCATTCATTTTCTCATTAATATGCGGGTTGGATAGTGGCTAACAATAGTTTAGTTTAAGAAAAATCTATGTCAGCCATTAAAAGAGCTACAAGACACTGAATGCTAATTTTTCTCCTTTAAGATTTCCTCTGGTATGTTTTCTCTTTTTGGAAGAAACAACAAAAACTTGCATATGAGCAAGCTAAATCTTGAGCTGCAAATGTTAAATGATTTTGTTTGGATGCTAGACATCTGACATACTGTACAAGTCTGCTACTTAATTACCCCCTGTGGATTTGCAATCTTGTTGCAGCAAAACCACCCTTCCGTGGGACATTTTTCCTGCCTTTCGCCTTTCCCTTTCATAATTCATTGTTTCAAATTCTCTCCCTTTTACCTGACTTAAGACATCAAGGCTGGACAATATGAAGCATGTGCCCCAAAGCAAGGACATAATTTTATCTCCAACTTATTCTCCCTTGGTGTTTAGACTATCCATATTAAAGTACTATTAGTTAAAATAACAATATTAACTTCAATCCCTAGCTTTACTGTTCCATTGTATTTTCTGTTTCTTTACCCTCATAAGGTTTTCACTTGGAGGCTCTGTTTGTGCAATGAACACATCAAGGATATTGGTGATACTGAATAATTAAAAATAAATGTACACAACATTTAAATAGAGTACAATTCTGAAATCCATACCATTCAGAGGGAGTGTTGCCTAACTAAAGGATCTTCCAGAAATAAACATTTTTATTAATAACACCAAAATTTTACACATCACTCTTCATCTGTACCTGTCTGTACTGATTATAGAGGAGGTCGGGATCAATATCTTAATGCACAGGGAGAGGTCATGGAAGAGAAATGTGAAACTACTCTCTAAACATGACATTGTCAGTCACTAGCACACACTCCAGCCCCCTGCTGCCTAAGACATTTGGCCTCCAAAGGAAGGACATTAAGTTAAAAACAGAAGACAAACATCACTCTTACCACAGGTTTGTTGCCAGAAAACTGCGGCACAGGGCACTGAGTGGCGTTCTCCCATTCCAAGTAGTGATCCTTACAGTAAGTGGCATTGTGAAGCAGCAGACTCTCAGGTGTCTGACCTCGGACAAGCTGACTTAAAACAAAAATGTTCATCAGTGATATGCTTCTTTGCAGGGTTTCTATGCATCTGTAGGTTTTGCACTAGTAGTTGAATGCAGAGTCGGAGATAACTCAAAGTTCAAGAACTGGCCATTTCAACCCTATTCTGCTCTCTTGTTCAAATTACCTTTCCTTTAGCTTTGCCATGACTTTTTTTGCAAGAAGTGTGTTATAGTATTGGTATACATCAATGCAGCTGAAGTGTGGAGAGTCCTTGCGTAGAAAATGTACATTTTGCTGTTTGTGGCAAAATTAGAATGATTTCCAAGTTCTTTGGAGCAGACACTTTGACCTCCTCTGTACACGAGCATCTGGTATTGTTTAGAAAAATAATAAAATTTAATAGTGACAGACCTTCTCTTTCCTTTGCTGCTTTCTAAATGCATTTTTAAAAGCTGCAAATAAAGTTGGAGGACCGTAATTAGATGTGTACTCTCTAAACATATTAAATTCTAGCTTCTTTACTTCAGAGAATGTTAATGATGTGAATTTTCCCAAACATATCAATCCTGACTGTTCAGTTTAAATGGGTTTCAGCTGGTGTTGATTATGGGTAGAGAAGGAAGATTTTTATGGGGAAACCCTGTTTGTTTCATATTGTTTTGTCTGAATTTTCCCTTCCACACTTTGGCTCTACAATGTTAGCCTGTCCTGCCCACTAGTCTAACAAGAGACAAGGAGATAAGCGCTGCCTTCTTCTACGTGGCAGTGTTATCGGCTGCCACCAGTTCAGACGGAAAGACAGAAAAGGAGGTAGGCTCGAATGAGTTTTGTTCAGTCACCTGGGAAGGAGAAAGAGGTGGGAAGTGAATGAAACCTTGGGTTTTGACTCCTTTTCATAAAAGGGGTAGTGGTAGGGATGTGCTGGGGCAGCAGGGAGCTGCTCTGTTGCACCGTGTTCCCAGCCTGGAGCAAGGAGCGTGCTCATTGAATGCTATCGATAGGGCTGTTAAATAAGTGTCCCCTTTTCGGGGAAGTGTCTTGCTGAGGAGTGTCAATCAGCTGGCTAGGTAGAGGGAGCTTACAAAGCTGAAGGTTTAAAGGGTTCGTTATAGTTGTTTGAAATTGGATTCTAAAAGGTTTGCCAGAGAGAGAGGGGAATGGAGCCATTTTAATCAGGCCAGGATACAGTTTACAGCATTTGTTTGCAGCTGTGCCTCTGAAACTTGGGACTAATTAATTGGGCCAATTTCAGGAACACTCAAAGCCAAACTGAATGTGGCAGCTCTCAAATCACAAGGAAAGAGGTGAGAAAAGTGACACACCACAAAACATTGTACCGGCCTGTTCCCTGCTCCATGGCGATGCCATGTACCTCCAGGGAACAGGCAGACGCTCACGCTGCTGTGGGCTAGGAAGTTCCTCTCTGTCAAAGAGTAGTGGTCTGTACGTACTTTAGTGGTGGGCCATACCATCTGAATGTTTTACGAAACAGACATAAAAAGTGTATTATGGTAACAACAAGTGACTGTCGTTAGATCTGAAAAGCTTTACAACAGCTCAAGGCCATGTGTACGCTAGATAGTCAGCAGGAAAAGATCTATGGAACAAAGCAGTCTTTGTTGAGGGCCTTGCACTGTACACATTTGAGGGTTACCTAGGGCTTAGGACTAGGTCTGGTTTGATCCTGTGAACGGATCACTTGTTAGTGCTTGGCACACAAAGATGTGTTCCTGTCAGTGTAGTTTCATTCCAAAACACTGTGTTATGCAGCCCGAGGTTCCGCCACGGTATGAATCAAAACATAAGAGGTGAGGAGGACCACAAGATTTGCATCAAAACTGCACTCCCTATCTGAATTAAAATGTGAATGTAGATGCACTGCTATAGATTCACATTAACACTATTGCAAAGAAATGAGAAAAGGGGGGAAGCATACAAGGCAGAAGAAGCAGATGATGTCAATGGAGCTGGAAACAAGATGGAAATGTTTTCAGCAGTAGGCACCTTTTTGCTCTCACTCTGCATCAACAGGGGATTTATCAGTCCCTGAGCTTCTCAGGGAGGCTCCCCCAACCCTGCCGTCCCTCAATGTGAGAACTGGAGCGCTGTACCAACAGGACAGACCTTCCTCTTGTGCTGAGGAACAGGGAGACAATCAGTGACCTGGCAGTCATCCCTCTCCATAAATGCCACCTGACTGGGCTAGTCATAAACTTGATTGTTTGTTACTGTAGTCATTTAAACCTGGTTCATAGTATAATGCTTATTTCTCTCTGGTGAGGAAATTTGGGGTTCTTTTCCCCACAGAGAAAGAAGAGCAAAACCACTTTACATGTATGGATGTAGAGGAGAATGGGCACAGGGACATTCACCACTAGGTTGCTGACATGCTCTCTCACAAAATGCCTTACAAGAGCTATGAGCATAAGGTCTATCCCTTATTAATTTGAACCCACAAAAGTCTGATTCCTAATGTGCAATGTCCCCAGTTTTCAGGGATGAAGGTTCATTTGGACTGATGCATTGATAAGGTGCAATTTGTAAGAGTGGTTGAAAAAACTAAACCACACTTTTAGTCCTCAGAAAAGTGGTGCGTGTTTAATTTCAGAATGCTTTCATTTTTCAATCTGTCTCCAAGCAAAGATCCCAGCAGCTTGTTAATAGAAAAGCACAGGATTATAGATTTGAATCGTGTTTCATCTCAAACCGTGTACATACATCCCATGTATGTATGTTTATGCATCCATGCATAAACGCAGACACTTACCCCATACCATGGATTATTAAACCAATAAAGAAAATCACAAAGAGGTGATGGGTATACCAGAACACCTCATAGCATGACCTTCTGATGAGCTCAGTGGATGAAGTCATGATCAGAATTAAAGCCACAGTTATCACAACTCCAGTTACTCCAGCTATGGTGTTTAATAGCTCTCCTGTTGTGTTCTAGAATAAGAATACATTATTAGTATTAGTATTTGCATTAGTATTAGTATTAGTAGTTGTTGTTCTTGTTGTTATAATTGTTATTTTTATTATGACTTCTGTTACTGTTACTATTGTTACTGTTGCTGTTATTACATATGAAGCCAAAATCTAACATATATTTTCAGCATAGGAACAAAACCAGAACAAGACATGGAGTCAAGGCAAACCTCCATTTTACCACAGAAGAGCATGGCAAAATATTCCTCTGTTCTGTTTCCACTCAGGCTTATCCCAGACAGATGTGTAAATGTTTGCTGCCACTTACTTGTTTCAGTAATTGAAAGGAGAAAATTAGACAGTCTTATCAGTATTTTTATCTAATTTTCTTATGTAAAATAAAGCCCTACTGCAGCAGGAAAACTATGATATAGTTGCCATCATGGAAACATGGTGGGATGACTCGCACAACTGGAGCGCTGCAATGGATGGCTATAAACTCTTCAGAAGGGATAGGCAAGGAAGGAAAGG
>NW_008795490.1:4525847-4554150 GCF_000699145.1 Aptenodytes forsteri
AGTGCTAGGTTAACGGTTGGACTCGATGATCTTAAAGGTCTTTTCCAACCTAAATGATTCTATGTTCTAAAAGTGTCTCAGAAAAAAAGGAAAATGATTATAGAAATGAGAAGATTAAACCTAGAGATGTAATAAGCAAAACAGCACTAGAAAACAGCTTATTCATATGAGGGTGATAAAGTGACGTGCTAAGACACCTGCAACCATATAAAAGTGTCTCAGAAAAAAAGGAAAATGATTATAGAAATGAGAAGATTAAACCTAGAGATGTAATAAGCAAAACAGCACTAGAAAACAGCTTATTCATATGAGGGTGATAAAGTGACGTGCTAAGACACCTGCAACCATAAAGGTGTGTGGCTCTTCTGTGCTTATTTTACTTCAGTTTGTGGGTTTTTAGCAGCCCTGAAATGGTGTATAAAAATGACATGCTCTCATTTACGTAAACAGCATATCTCATTTACCTGTTCCTTACATTTACCTGTACATTGGATAATACTTGGGTTTATTTTTTAAAAGACATATTTATATTTACATTTTTATGCTTGTCAGTGATGAAACATTAATATGCTGGGCTTGAACATGTTCCTTCTTGTTCATGACTCACAGACATCAGCACAGGTCTGTTACATCGATCTAAACTCACCAAAATAAACTGAAGTGAGAATAAAGATGTATTTTGAACACAACAGTCAGATGCTGATCTCAGTTATAAAGTGCAAATCGTGAAGAACAGCAGTAAAAATCTCGCAGGCAAGATGAGACGCAAGCTAAATATGCCAGCAGAGTGTAAATGAAGTCCCCATTTGGCCTGCAAAGCATATATATCTATTTTCCTGGTGCTAATGCACAGGAATGAAGGCACTCAGCGTGTCTTCTGGATCCTGAGTTCGTTCTACAGCTTAATACACTAGGAGAAAAAAAACCCTATATTGTACTTATAAAGTGCACTCATTTGATATGGAAATCCTAGAGGTGATAAAATTCCACAATGCCATTTTTACAGTCACTTTTTACAGTAAAATCATTCTTTCAAATGTTCACACTTGACAGCGCACAGTACATTTTCAAATTGGTGCCTATGAAGAGTGTGTTCAAGTCCTATTACATATTAACAGGATTGATCTAGGTGATATTTTGAACATTTCCATTACAGTGGCTAGTTTGAATGTTGAGATGAAACAAGGAAAAATGTCAAAGACACTTAGTGCATTGCTACTATAGGGGTAGGATGAAACTGAAAGGAACGCCTCAATTGTTGCTCTCAGAACTTTCTTCTCTGAAGTTAGAAGCAATCTTTTATTTGCTCTCCTTCATAATTTATTAATTCTGAGTGTAGCTACTGAGACACAAGTGGGCAATAAAACAAATATAAATATTAGAGGTTAGAGTGAAATCTAGGCTGGTAATTGTGGGGCATATTACTGTGAGAAATCTGGGAAAGGATCTCAGAAAATGCTAGCCTCCCTCCTCAAGGGTATTTAGGATCTTAATGTTAGTTAGAGGCCTACCTCACAATTATATCACCATGGGAAGGCTTAGTGGAGAAAAAAATGCAAGATGGTAGGTTCCTGTTCAGACCTGTGAGCTCTGTTCTGTTCTTGGGGAACATCTCACATGCATGTGATGAGAGTGGGCACCAGGTGTTCAGAAAGACTGGGCAGCCCTGTCCGTGCTTGCCGTCCTGTTCTAATAAACCTAACTACTTTGTCAACACTAACATCGAGACTTTTGTGTTCACACCATTGAGACCACTCATTTGCTTGGTTTTGTTCAAACTTGAGAATTGTTTACTTGTTTGTTTTGAAAGAGGCAAAAGTCACATTATCTAAACTGGAAAGGAATTGAGAAAAAGTAGGACAAAATGCCTTGTAACTGAAAAGTACTATGGAATCCTGCTGATGGTTGTCCGGCCATCATCTCACTTTGTTTCTTGTTTCAGTGGAGTACACCACTGACTGAAAGAACCCCACACCATGTTCATGCAGCCTTTATTGCATGCTGGCTATGTGGGAAATTTCTAAAGAGCAGAAACAATATGTGTGGGAGTCTCACCAGGGCCATTTCAACCCTGGAGTATACAAGAGTATACAACAGTATACATAAGCAAACAAATAACATCTATGTGATGTACAGTATGATGGAATAAGGAAAAAAGCTGATTAATTTTTGCATGTTTTACATGCATGCATTGCAGAAAGGATCTGTTTTTCTTTATGAGTATCATAAAGAATAGCTTCTCTACCCATGCTGTTTTGAGATAGCTGAGGAAGTGGACAGGAGACAGTCACTTTTCTTCCCCAAAGCAAGCAGAACCATTTATCTGCAGGGCTGAGGTGCACATAGTCCTGCTTGTTTCTGAAGAGCACACACCAGCACTAGCTTTTCAGTGCACTGACTCCTATATGCAGCAATCCTCTGTGTGGTTTTGCATGTGCTTTTCCCTGGCAGCCACACTCGACATGTGACAGGGCAGAATCAACCCCCAGATTTGGAAGATACTGCGCAACCATGGGGAGAGACAAATAGCAACTGTGAAAGAAATGTTGTTACGTGATACTGTTTTTTTTTCTTTCTGGAAAGAAGTTGTTTGTTCCATGTATTGATAGTTTAGTTTAGTTTTTTAAAATTCTTTGCAGGTACATTTCATTGTCTACTACTCACAATACTCCTTATCCCCCCCCCGCAACTGTCTCCTGACAAACTAATTAAAATACTGTAGACATTTCTTTGAGCTTAGTAACCTGAAAATTGCAGCTCTGAGTAAGTGTTTTCAGCTGAAATTGAGGTTAACCTTTGGCAGCACCTTCTCACTCTGGTTAAAAGGCTTTGAAATACAGTTTTACCGACAATAGAATCCACAGAGGAAAACTCTTTAGATGAGGAAAACCAAAAAGTGACAGCTTACTGTTTCATAGGTCCTGATTGGGTTCAAGTAGCTTTCATTTGGGCTTTTGCCAAGGCCAGAAAGTTTATTCCGTAACTCCCCGGCTTCCTTCGACTGGCTGCTATGATACCGCTCGATGTTGATCAAGTGGGCAACAATATGGATGGCTGCATGAGGGAAAGAGTGGTGTGAAATTAGACACACTTGTACGTGTCCACAGTATCTGTTCCACAGAAGGAACTTCATTAAGCACACTATGAGCTATTTGAAAAGCTTGGGCATAAATTGAGAGCTTTGCATGGGTTAAGCTGACAATAAAAGGAAAATTTTATCAAATATATGTCTAATATGAAGCAACTGCTTCACACTGGAGAGGAGAGGAACAGCTTCAGGGTCACCTCCCATGTTTACAGTCAAGTGCCCTGCAGTCTTCACTGTCATCAAAGGAGGACCTCTTGAGAGATGATATAAAGGTGTTTGCCTCTGATTTTAAATTGTTCAAAATGAGGTAAACTGATTAAAATTCTTATTTTTTTAATTAATATACTAGGATGTGCCATGGTCTAATATTGTTATGCAGGACACTAACTTGTCCGTTTTGGGCATAGACCAGTTTGCAGCTTGCACCAGGGATATTTAAAAGATGCACCCAAAATCTGTCCCCCTATTAACAAGTAGCTGTAGCATTACTTTATGCAGGTGGAGCATGGGGAAGCCACAGGAACTATGATTTCAAGGGAGAAGTCTGAACCACAGTGTTAGATCTGATTTGCCCTGAGCATAATATATCACCTCTACTTCTGTTCTGCTCCCAAAAGGACAGGAGGGGACCAGGTCCATATACCAGGACCAAAAGGTATATGAAATGGTCAGTTTAGAAAAAGGTCTTAGGGTGAAGTAAGAACTCCCCTGTAATTCTTTTCCTGAGTGGAAAGATGGTAATTTCAAAAGAGGGAAAAAGGAAGTACTTTGTTTTATTATTGGCTAACATAGATAAAGGCGTAATCATGCTAGGTGCAGAGTTTCAGTTTTCAATATGACAGATTCTCAAATCCATTACAGGAAAGTTGTAATTAATGCAAAATATTAAACACCAAAGGATGAAAAAATGACAATGAAAAACAATTATATGTTTACAGTAGAGCTATTAGGATATGCTATTTCTAGTTTTTACCATTAGCTTGCTGTTATCATTTCTCCTTCAGTGTGTATCCGTTCCTGTCCCTGACCATTTACAAAACCTTCCTAAAAGGCAGTAGTTGTAGTAAACCAAATATGATCTGCTTCCCTGAACAATATTCTCTCAAAAGAAGATTCTTTTTTTGTTTTTCTTTTTTTCTTCTTTTTTTCCTTTTTTCTTTTTTTGGTTTTCTTTTTTTTCTCTTCTCTCTTGTTTATTCTCTCTTCTTCCTTCTTTCTTCTTTCTTCTTTTTTTTCTTTTTTTAATTGTAACTACTTGCACGAAAGTAATGTCTTACTGTGCTAGTCACTGTGTAATCACAGATGAAAACATGGGATTAAATGCATAAGGACTTTGGTATTGCTAAGTCTTTTAGGTGCCTATCCACATAGTGAGCTCTCTCACTATGCATGCCGGAGTCCAGCTCCTCTGCAGCGCCTGGGGAGAGCTGCAGCATGGGAATATGAGTTAAGGTAGGATACCGGCCATGAAAGTGCTTAAAGCAGCCAGTGCAAAAAAGGAGAAGATTGCATTCTTACCCCCAACAGTAGGTTAGCCCATGTGCCTAGGCTGGAGAGAGATTATTTTCATGCTGTTCTTCTGAGGTGATCCTTCTAGAGCAGTAGATGTGCTGTGGTTGGTTGACTGTCAGGTTGCACTTCATTTAAAACATAATGTTAGCTTAGGGACTCCCTCCCGCCACTCCCTAACACCTGCTTCACCTCATTGCCCCATGCTTAGATACTCACTGGGAGATGAAAGACCTGTTTTAAAATCCTTGTTACTTTAAATTTAAAGTAGGGCTTTAAACCAAATCACATGACCTAGTTACTGGACTGACTGGTTATTCTCTTTTGAGCTGTCTCCTGATGAAACCCTTAACAAAAATAATCAAATGTTTATTGACACTTGCATCCCAAGTGAATATCCTGAGCACCCAAACTGCAAAATCAAGCTCCCATTTTTTCTGAATCTTTGGCCCAATGAATAATAAATTATTTATACAAGCTGGAATAGCTTCAGCAGAATGGAGACTGAATCCAAATGGGTATGAACTGCACAGAGATAAAATGAGCCTGGAAATTAGAAGACAGATTCAAGCCATCAAAGGAATGAGACTCTAAAATAACCTTTCAATAAATGGGATAATGGGATCAAGCAATCTAAGCAGCTTTCAGCTGAAGGTTGGTCATTTTATGAAATAGCGTATATGACGTGACTGTGAGCTTTAGAGGGTATTGGACTCAGTGACCCGGCATGTCCTGCGTACATTGTTATGGATTAGGTGCTGCATGTGAAACAACCTGGCCAGCATCAGGCGGGAGACGCTCCCCGGAGCTTGCACGTGAGAGAGCGCACCCAGCACCTCAGCAGCGCCGGGACGCTGGAAGGAAGGTTACACTAGACCACGAGCAGCGAGTGAGATGTGTGGATTCAGACTGTCAAAACCCAAAAACCCAAGAGGCTCTGAGCTGCAGGGTTTAGGTGGCAGCTGTGTGGGGGCTGTGGCAATCTGTTCCCCAGCATACAACTGATGTATAAGCAGTATATAAACACACTGTTTATATATTTAAGTGTAACAGCACTTTTAAGTGCTGAGTGGGAAGGGGGGAACTGTTCCTACAAGGGGCTCCTTTCAGAACAGATGTTTTGGCCTGGTAAGGACATTATCAGATCCAGCTGGAAGGGAACCAAGTCATTGCTTGATGAGGACCTGATTTCTCTGACATCTGAAAGAGCTCACTCAGAGGACAGGAGTGCGGGGTAACGGACTGCTGTCTGCGGTAGGTTGTGGAGTTACATGCTGCATGTAGTCCGGTACTGGACTAAGGGAAAGAGGAGAGAAAACTTTCAAAGGATGGAAAGCCCTGACAATGAATCTCTGAACGGACTTCTACTGAGCAGTTATATCTTGGCATCTGCTAGTCATTACTGGTGCGACCAGTTAATGGTACTTGGGCCTCTTGTCCTCTATACTGCAGGACGCTCTTTATAACTCTGATATGATGTAGTAGTCACCATAGCCTTGGGACCACGTGAGTTTCACACAGTTGTGAGCCATAGTGTTGTTTTACCAAGGGTTCCCTGCAGCTTATAAGCTGCAGGTTTTGGACTATCCTTGCTCACTTAAAATATCAACGTTGACTAGAGGTGGAGGTTTGAATCTGTGTTCATAGCATAACATGCTTTCTCTCTTTTACCTTCAAAACACATAGATTTTTTAAAAAGTGATACTGCAGATTGTGAAGTCTTCATGTGAAATGATGACATTTCTGTTGTTTAGAAGGCTACAAAATCTTGCACTTAAAGTGCAGGATTGTATATGATTTGTACAAATTCTAGTCATGTCAGCAGCGACAGGAAACCTAGTGCTATCTTGTATATGCCGAGTGTTGAGAGTGAAATGAGGTGGTAGTTTCTTCCAGACAGACAGAGGTCCACATTTCCTAACAGAGTATTTCTAGTCTTGAACAGAAAAAACCTGGGTTGAATAGATACAGCTTCCCAAGAAGGTCTCGAGCCTAAGGTTTAGTGAAGAGTAGTCATGTTGCAACTTTTTCCTGGAAGAAGAGATCTGCTTTCTGCAACTTAACCTAGTAAGATTTTTCTGCAGGCTATTAAAGGACACCATTTTGTCCATCTGCATAGTGTTCTGCTTTATTGTAAGTGTTACTGTCAATGGAAACATCATCATACCTTTTTTGGGATTTACCACATCTTCCCTTCTGGGTGACATTCCCTCCAGCTTTCATCTAACAGATAAAGGATATTACAAGCATAGAAGACTTCTAGAATGAACAGGAGAGGGTTTTTTTTCCTGCAAGCTATTCTGTGGTAGCTGTTAATGTACAGAGTATAATGATACACTGGAAAATATTAACATTCAAACTAATGATGTACTGAATATGGTGGTTTACCTGAGTCTCCCATGATCTTAAATATTGCCTAGAGTGTTATTAGATTAATACTTCTGATGGTTTTTGTGTGCTGCTAAGAAAAAATGATGCAATCTAAAAATGAATTATAGCTGGATGGTAAGAGTAATGCAAAGATCTAATTCCATTTTCACTGTGGTTCATTTAATGTACAATAGTTGTAGCAGACTAAAAAGTCTGGCACTGGATACATTGCCATTAGCTAAAATATTTTACATCCCTAAAGTGCATTTTCTGAAGGTCTTTGCATCTGCAGCATATAGAATTTACTAAGCAATTCCAACATTCATATGCAGATTTGTGAAATCTGATCTTACAACAGTTGGGTTTTTTTCCCTGCACCACTTATCTAAGTTAACCACGAGGGCAAAGTTTAAGGTACTACATCTCAGGATTTTCAGCTAAATTTTTTCTTCATTTTGCATGACCAAATATAAAGTACGGAATAAATCATGCAATCTTTTAAACAAAGTTCTTTTTTATAACTGTGCATGAAAACTGAAGGATTTTGACTGTTGTTTTTAACAACATCTGGAACCTCTGAAGCACTTAACATACATTAATTTGTATTTGACCCCAAGATGTTCTATCTAGTCCACCTCTGAGATCAAATAAAAGGTTTTATTGGAAGGAGGGAGGGAGGAAAAGGGTTGCTATTGGAGCATGGTGTTTACTGTACATATTCTTAAATACAAAGAGTAGTAATTAAATTATCCTGAAAGTCTGGTCAGTTTAGCTAGTCTTTTTCAGCCAATTGTGCCTTCAGTGAAGCATGCACAACTCTCATTGAACTAAACAGAAATTGCATGTGTTTATCTGAGGACAAGATTTCACTCTCTCTTTTTCTGCATGCCTGTACAGGATAATAATCAAATTGGAGCTTGCTGCTAGCAGTTAAATGTTTTAGTTAACCAACCCGTCATGATAAAATCAAAGGGTCAAATCCTGGCCTTTCTGCTTGCAGTGAAGAGAATGGCTTTGCAAGCAGCTAAATCAGGCACCGGGAATTCTGCCCCCGACCAAGCCTGGGTTCTTTTGCCACCCACTGCCTTGTGCCATTTCTAGTTACACAGAACCCTTAATTCAGCTTCATGCTGTCTTTGTGGACTAAAAAAGTGCAGGTTATGTAAAAATTACAACAATAGTGACCACACACATACTTGCATTGGATTTTTTTTTTTTTTTAGAATGGTTATAAACATCAAAGAAGAACATGACTTGGACCATTTTTTATCCTAGCTGGAAGCTTATAATCTTTAATTTAATGTAGTTTCCTTCCTAGTATGTGCACTAAGTATGGATTTAAACAATCTAACTGAAAAAAATGCAGTTTAATGGAAATTTGACTTTCTGTAATTTCTGGAAGTACAACACTGACTTATCAGCTAAACCTCTTTTGAAGATAAGCATCTGCTTCCCTGAAAACTTCATCGCTTACACAAAAATGTGACTCAGATCACCAAAGCCCTTCACATAGCCACCACTACCAAAACGTGGCTGAAAATGGAAAAGTTTTCTAGTATTTTTAGCTATAGATTTTTCAGCTCTTGTCAGAAGCCAAACACACCTGGCATCACTATACTTCGGTCTGCATTTTGCATGTTTTTAAAGAAAATCGCACTGCTGGAATTTTTAAGGAGCAGGAACCACCATTTCAAACAGCCTAACTACAAAGAACCTCGCTGTCCTTCTCCTACTTTCCCTTAATTGCTTAGGCTTTATTCATATCATAATTCAAAGACTGTTGGAGCAATATATCTATATAACCTTTCTGCAAACATCAAAACAACACAAGAAGCAGGTTGTTCTTCAAAATATTCACCGTATGTCAAAGTAAAAAAAAAATATCCCCCCAACACTCCCCACTTCCGAAAATGTATTAATGTACCTTCTTAAGAGGGTAAAAACAATACAGTAAGAGGGAGGAGTTGTACAAAACGTTATGTACTCTCTCTTGTAGATATCTTTAGGTTTCAGACAACTGCCTCAACAGAAAAGTCTCTTTTGCATTAGAAAGCATAGAATGACTTGCACTGATCAAACTGAGAGTGCATGAAGCTATGATTGTATTCTAGCAGAGTTACGGGTCTATAAGGAAGATTTATTAGTGGGTGAATAACTCCCAGACAGCTCTTATCACACACAGGCATGCAGAACACAGGAAGCCAAACTAAGCAGAATTCCCTTTACTGAATTTTCAATGATGCCCTTGATTATAGATAGCATTGTTTACTCTCTCTCTTTCCTCCAACTTCCCTCTTCCACTAGTTTCTAATTATATCCCTTTATGACCTGACCAATTAAAGCCTGCTCTTGAATTTGTATTAGAGCTGATGAAAAATTAAAGGTACAGATGTACTTTTTCCAAGGCCACATGCACCTCAGCTGAGCTGTCTGCCTGTTAGAAGCCAGACAATACTAATGCTGCACTGACTATTTTTAGCACGCTATTAAATAAATATGCTGGAATAACACCACCTGGCAAGCTGAGATGAATACGTGTTACTTTAATAATAAAGGAGTCTACAATTCTATATTGTGAGGCTAAGCTTACTGATCTGATCTGCAAATTGGTTTAACTTCTTGCTGCCACATTTAGGCTATTGATCATACAGGGGAGAACATTCATTTAACTAAGAATTACTAAATTGCAATAGACTAATAGGAGTTGACTATGCTTTTGTGTAACAAAAGGCAATATAGGTAGTACTTGGATAAATAATGTGTCAGTTGAGAGGAAAATGGCATCTATTTACACATCATTTTAATGCTGTTAGATTTTGTACAAAGGGACTCAATATACTTGTGGGTACCTCTTTACTCTGAAACGTTGCTTTTCTGTCACAATATGTGCTGTAGATCGTATTTTTTTAATGAATTTGAAATTTAATTTCAGGCAACTGAGTTTCTGACCATTCTTTACCCAAGTCTGACTATGCAGTGATGTAGTGTTTTCCCAAATATGATAGTTGTTTCTCACTTGTCTGTTAGGGAAGCATGAGTTCACAAGTTGTCATGTTTTGTTCATTAGACTTCCCTGTATTTTCTTTTCTTCCTCAAATACCTCATCAGCTATTTGTCCATTTTATATTCTGGGAAAAAACCCAACACAAATAACAACCCAACAATAAACCCTCATTTTCTCCCTAGAGAGTGACAGAATTAAATAATGGTGGTTTCTGTCATTTCACATCAGCTCCTGTGTCTTTATCCTTGGAATTACTGAAGCCATAAAGTAATCACTTTTCTGATAGACTTGCACGTCCCAAACTGTCCACCTTAATGAACTAGCAAACATTTTTATATGAATGTAAAAACCAAAAACATAAAAGGTTAAACTGTACAGTTTTACTTTCTTTTTGGAGCATGACAAATTATACACCAAGTAGAAGTTGGTTAATTTACATTCCTGGGTTGATTTGTTAATTAAAGAAGCAATGTTGCGTTCTGTAGGAATCTGCTTTGTGCTGAAACTGAACTTCTGATAAATGAATGGACATGACAGATAAGTAAATCATCATAGCACACTATAAGATGCACATTCTCATCCCCCAGCCTTTCCCTCTGAATTCTTTAGCACTACATACAAAGGACAAATTTTAGCTATTGATTCCTGATGGCACTCTCGTCTCACTGCATGGGGACATTAACAGCCTATACACAGAAAAGCAGCTCCCTCATTTAAACTGAAAAAAACTTTGGGACCAGGATCCACCCTGACAGCCTGGGGGTAGAATAGTTACCCTGCAATGTCTTATGCTTGCAAATAACCCTGATTAATTCCCATGTCTCCTTCACGTTTTCTAAGAGAACTATCTGCCCCAGATACCTCTCCATCTCTATGTGCTTATGTCCTTCCTCATTCTTCCTTCTCTGCACATCCCTCTTCCCCATGCTATCTCCTGTTCCCCTCATGTCCTCTGAATTCCTACAAGCTTTAGTCTTCTCCAGGTCCTTTAACCACCTGGGGAACAGGAAGGTGCCATGTCTTCTTCCCAGCCAGATGAACAAACATCTATAGCTCAGTAAGTCAGTAGGACCAGCAGAACAGATAACTTTTGATCTCAAGATGCAGTTTTTCCCTCAAGGGGGCCATTAGTTCCCTGTAACCATCACCTATTTAAAAAACCAATATTTAGGAATTTAATGTTTTTGAGACAGCTGCTTGTCTCAAATGCAGATTAAATTTATTACCTGGTTGAAAAATTATTGAAGAAAATGTAGCAGTGGACAGATGAACGGTGTAACTCGTAAGCACCATTTCCTTAGGAAATCAGACTGTAATGCTATGTCATCTCCCCAAACATCTACTCTCAGGGATTTAATGGAAGTTATTTACACTAAATGTTAAGAGCACACAGGTTGGTCACATTAACTAAATGGCAACTAGCAGTTACTATCAAGGTTGAAAATTTATTGACTTAACAGTCAAACCTTTCTCAAGCAAAAAAAGTTACAAATGGTTAATCAGATGGGACGCCTACACCTATTTAAAGCTGTAGTCACCAAATGATTGCACTAAAATAGCAAGTCTCAGAGCTGATGGGGATTACAGCATTAGGCAGAAAATCAAAACAGTTCAAAGGCAAATAAATAAATAAATAAGCTTACTTGCATTTACAGCTATTCCATAGGCAACCATCTTGTGAAATGCGATGGTTTTGTCAAGCTGTCTTCTCACTGCTCCTCCACAGCACTTCATGAAAAAGCAGAACTTGTTTTATATCATTCCTATCACTATTTACAAATCACATTTTGGAGAGGAGAAGAGAAGAGTTCAGTACATTTAAAAATGGAATGTTGAAGGAATTCAGTGGAAGTTTTGGGTTAGCCTTAACTTTGGGGCTCAGGTGACTGTTTTCGGCTTAGTGACACTCCAGGATTTCTTAAGCTATTCAGCCTATGTAGGGGGTCAAAAACGGGTTTGATAAAACTGCTACATTTAGCTGTGATTTGTGAGTGGTTTATCCGGGCTGATGATTAACTCATTTGCTGGTAAAGGGACAGCAGGCTGGGCCACCACTGCTTTGCAAGCTCGGGTTTAGCTGCATGAACACAGCTGAACTGTGGCTTTGCAACTTCATTGCAAAGCCAGCTTGCAATGAAAACATTTTAGCTGCTTTCATGAAATGCACACCCCAGGAGGGTGAGGCTGTCTAGACCTCAGGTGGCTGCATGCTTATGCATTACAGCCATCTTCCCATTATTGGAAGTGCTCGAAGGTGGTGTGCTCATGGCCAGCTGGGTGCCTCCGTGCAAAGCCAGCCTGGGGCCGGGGCGGGCTGTGGTGAGCCAAAACTAACACACTCTGCTGGAACCTAGACAGCCCTCATGGACCTAATTCAGTCTCTGGATGGTGTTGTGGGTGTCTGGATTGCTTGCTTGACCTGGCACAGTGCCATGCCAAAGATCCTGGCATTTATCCACATTGTTTCCCAGCTAACAAGTCTTCCAAAAATCTGGAGCACCGCGGGGTGCAATGCCAAGAACCAGGACCTCCTCGGAGAGTCACTGGATCCAGCCCTCTGCTGACCGTGCTGGAGCCAGTCAAGTTGCTCTGTACCATGCTCCTCAAGAGCAGAATATTGTCCAGAAGAGCAAAATATTGATTATATGTGAGAAGAGTTCCAGTTCTCTGAGTTCTTACTCAGCATCTAAGTGGGCATGCATATATTTTATGTTAATTCACAAACTGAGTCAGAAGTCCAACAAGACTTTTTTTTCTTAAATGCTCAGCTCCTGGACTCAAACAATTATAAAACTGTAGATTCTCACCTAAAGACTGCTTGAAATGTAACTCTATCTCTGAAGAATAAAAGAGGCAGAACTGAAATAAGAACCAGCTTACAATAAAATAAATTAATATTACAATTTCTAAATTCCTGTTGTTCTTGGAGTCATGAAGTGATCAGTGATTTTTTACCCAAATGTGGTATTGGAATTGCTCTGACTATAATAATTCACTGCAAGTTGAAGCTATAGCTAGTAGAGCTAAAGCCTTAAGTACTTCCTATGCGTGATGCCGAGGTTAATGTAAATGCCTCTGAGCAGATGACCACTCCATTACAAAAACACATGCTTACAAGAAAGGAAGACCTGAATGGTGGCCGCTCAGACAGAAGGGTTTAAACATGTTCCTTATTATCCTTATGACACTTTTATCTATCTGTACATTTTCTCTCTCCAATTTTCACTTTGCAGCTACACAGGATACACATGATAGATACGTATTTTCTCCATTTGGCCAAGTTGCATTATTACGTCCCTTTTTTATAGCTCCTCACTTTTCACTTCATGACACCATGCTATGCAGCGGCTGCCAAAATCAGTGTTGAATTTAGAGCACTGTGTTAAACAAGCCATTTGTTTCTCTTCAGTCATGAATGCTGACAATTTAAATGGTAATAACTAGGCAATAGTGTACAGACTTCTCTATCAAAAATTTAAATTCCTTGGAAAATATTTGATATGGATAATACTGCTGAACTACGGAAATAAAAAAGGGAGGATAATATGGCTATTTGAGAAATGGTACTTACAATGCTTGCTCCTCTTAAGAATGAAATAAGGTTTCTACTGACTGGTAACAGGATTAGCATGCAGTTAAAATTAAGGCACGTTGCAGAAGCTCTTGCCCAAGCCAGGGTTGACTGTACATATAACAGTATAAAGAAATTAAATTACAAGCTTGGTATAGGAAGTGCAAAAGAAAGAAAATACTATATTAACATAATACTCTTATATGGGAAAATTACTGCTGAAGCATCAAAAATATTACTATGAAGGATGTAAATAAAATCAGACTATGCATACATTCTTCTTGTGGAGCCCTTTAACAATCAAACTTGTACTTACTCCCAGCATAATCCGTGTATAAATGTAAGCATCTTTGTCTTCATACCAGTGGAAGGTATCAATAAACAAATAGAAATTCAGTCCCAGCCACACCAGCTACAAAGCAGACAGGCTACAGATTAGTGACACTTACAGTATTTTTTAATGCATATAAAACTGGTTATGGTTATAGTTTTAGAAAGTATCTGAGAGATACTTCAAAATCAGTGTGCAATGCAGTTCTTGATCACAGCTGATAGAAATCACAAATGCCTGCTGGAATGAGGCTATCTTTTAGCAAATGCAGGATTATAGTCCTATCCCCACATCCCCAGTAGAGGATATAGATGACATTTACTGTGTGATGGTAAACTTGATCTTAAACACAGGGCTTATCCTGATTTCTAAAAAGGCAATAAAAGCTAAAATTAAAGAATTCCAGAAATGGAGTGAGTTAGGAGCTGAGGAAATTCCTTTCTCTGCCCCCCATACTCAATTCACCAAAGCCTCTGAAAATAATTCAGAATATAATTTCAATTACAATTGCAACGCCCTGTTCCCTTTATCTGAGGACTAAAGTACACAGACTTAAAAATAATTAAAAATAAAACAGTAAGACAGTAAATTGTTTTTAAGACTAGTTATAAAAAGGCTGCTGAATAATTTATAGCAAGTTTTACATTAAGCTTGGGAGTATTACTGTAAGCAAACCATAAAATGTCTTTTAAACAAGCTTAAAATATTTATATATATCCAATTAGATTTTTGTAATGCTAAAAATACTCACTAATAACAGCACTGAGAGTTTTTCATTCAAAATCCAGCATCCCATCCTGAGTGCCTCTCCCTATGCTAGCAGCAGCTGACTCTTGCCTTCCAGTGTAACCTGAGTTCTCCGTCCATTCCTCAGGCTTTTCTACTAACTCCTTTTGTCTTTAGATTTTAATAAGCACCTAGTGGGAGCAGGAGCTCTGTCTAGGAATTTTCTAATTAAGAACTGCCTGACAGGAACAGATCACCCAAGTGACATGTCTCATGACCTGTGTAAATAAAATGCTGGTCATTGTCCAGTCCTTTCTCTCTCCAGAGTTATTTCTCAGCAAATGAGAGATGCTGTCATTAAATTGTCTTCTTGTACTAGCATGTATTTGGATGGTTTTTTTTCTTTGTCTTTGCAGTTTGAACAGAGTGCAACATTTCTTCATGATTTGTCTTTTAGTTTAGTAGCACATGAGAGCATCCCTTATGTGTGTGTAAGACGGGAGCATTGCTAAAAGATCTTGGCAGTGGCAAAGTCACTCAGACAGAAGTTAGGAATTGTCAGAATAAAGGGTGCCCCTCTAACAATCATCTGGATTTCTTGTGAATATAGATTATGACAATGTTAAAATGCATGATAGTTTTTCATTCATTTGGCTGCAGTCATAAAATAAGCAGTTACTTTCTCTCCCACCTATTTACATTGCTTAGTGTAAGGACACGAATCCTACTTCCTTCCCTCCCTGCTAGGAGGAGAGAAGTAACAATTAATTTCCTGCTGGGCTTCTCTGTCAAGCCTCACAAACATCATCTGCCTTCACCCATGACCTGTGAGGTGAGGAGAGGATGCCTATTTTGGAGGTCTGAGCACAGAAGGGTTAGGAAACCTACTTGTGCATGTGGCTTGAGCAGCCCCGCAGGTGCTGTGGCTCTCCGTGTGCTCCGGACCCTGCTCCCACGTTTTGTCTGCAAAGTGACATTACTTTGGCAGGACTTAAGGTACTCAGGAAATACAAGCCTCTTCCAAATACAATCCACAAACACTGTCCAGGGCTAGAGCTTACCCATTTTTTTCAGATTTGCTTTTATTTATAAAACCAGATGTTCCTGTTCCTCCGGGTTTGTCCTGAGGACTGTTCAGCCTACTTGTCCTCCGACGTTTACTCCTGCGAGGATCTAACGAGCCATCTGCAAAAATAAGTCAGCAGGATTCACTACCTCTCAGCAAGATCAAAACCTTTTGAGAGGCCAGTGTAACAGACAATGCTGTTAGTCTGTTCAAGACTTTTCTTTAGCAGGTGGTTATGTGAGCAGCCAGCACCATGATTATATTCAAGGTGAAGAGCACATTTTCTGATTTGCCTTTACTAAAAGAGGAGAACAATTTATTGACTTTTCTGCAGTACTCCAGAGGGAATCCCTTCCTCTTGGCCTCCCTTACATTGTGGAACTGGCAACAATTGGCGTAAGGAAGAGATTGCTTTGAAACATGGTCAGCTCCACTGCAGGAAGGTCCTCCTGGCTGACCAGGTCTTAGCTCCTCTTTTGTCCTGTTCTGGTGAGCTCACTGCATTTACCCTTGGCTCCCCTCGCCAGAAGCCGTGCAAACTCTGCCTGTGCTAATCTTGTTCCTTCCCCAGTAAAACCATTTTCTTAAGGCCTTCCTGACTTGGCTGCAAAGGAGACCTTTCTGTGAAAAAATGGCTTAAAATTTCTTAAAGGTGAAATGCTATTAACCTCAGCTACTTTTTAAACCAGTGCTAATGACCATTAATATGAGTTAGCAGAACCATGGAAATGTGGTTATGAATACTCTGAATACAAGAATTTGCAAGGGATTTATTTTGAGATTTATTTTTCTTGGGTGGTAAAATTAAGCATTATTTATTAACAAACTTTATGACAAGCCATGTGCAGTAATTGGCCACTGTCCATTATGTGACTTGATATAGGCTGTTCCCACAACCACCCTCTTTAGAGTAGCTTTGGTAATGCAGGAGCTAACAAGATAGTGAGTATTGCTGTATTTTTCAGAGAGGTCAAAAGAAGAGGAAATAAGGGAGAAGGGAAGAAGAATGTGCAGAGGGTGAGGAGAAATACTGGTAAGGTCAGATGCCAATTTTAACTACTTAAAAAAAAAGGGGGGAGAGAAAACCCACTATCTGGATTAGCTGCACTTCAAAGGGAAATGCTGTACTGCGATGTTCTGCTTTGAAGTTCAGCCGATCCAGACAGCAATTTTCTAAAATGAGTCAAAACTGGCATCTGAAATAGATTTTTTTTCAGAGTACAGCAGATTCATATGCTGGTTCAGGCTCCAAAATTTGTCTGGATCAGCAGCTGTACTTCAAAGCAGCACATCTCAGTACAGCATTTGACTTTGAAGTGCATGTGGTCCAGATGCCAGTCCTCTTAAAGGAGCCGATGAATCAACTGCACTTTATTTTTTGTCTGTTGAAACAGCTACATTTTTTCTCATATATAACGGTAATGTGTGTGGTCTCCAGTATAGTATCTATCAATAAAAACATAAAGCTAACACAAAAGCTCTTTATTGCTTCATTTTCTACAAAGGAACTGGTCATCATCATTTTATTATACTGATTTGCAGTGATCTCAGCCAATTTCTAGCACAAACTATTCAGACAAGACTCAGGAAAGAACATTTTATTGATTAAAGAACTAACTGTATTCCATTTTGTTATTGTTTTATCATTATCATGAGCTGCAACTGTCCTAAAAAGGATATAGAATAAGGATGAAAAGGGATTTGGTCTGGCAGTTGGGGAAAAAGTAGTGATGGGCATGCTGAGTTCCCATGCAAGAGACAGGCAACTGTCATTAGCTTAAAAGGTCAGTTTTTGCATGGAAAGAGGTTTATGAGATGCTGAATTCTTCCATGTAAGTATCTCAGCATTAATGTCAATGTTTATATCAATTACTGCTACAGATCTCAATCGCAGTTAGTTCTATTCTATCTGACAGCAACCTCTATCTGAGGTTGTTAGTAATTTTTTTAAAGTACTTTCAACAGTACTTACCCTTTACAAGTCAAATTAATTATTAGCATGAGACTGTATACATATACCTATATATATATAGGCTATCCTAATTTTGCTATTAGATATGCATGCCTTGTTTCTCAAAGGCAGAATCATTTCAGTTGAGACTGAACTCTGCCCTAGCCCTCTCGTAGTTTTCCTGTGTGCTTGACCTTATGTCTGTAAGTAACCTGGATGAACTCGATAAGCTTCACTATGCTACATATAGAGATGGACATAGGTAAACAAGTGATCCAGAGGGTCAGAGTGCTTTAATTTTGCAGACCATTTGACAGCCATTTAATTACTGACTATATCAGAGTGTTCACTGTGTATTAGACTGTACAAAATGGTGGCACTGCTGTGTTCTCTAATTTGTACATTATTTCTACATAATGCTTCCCAATAATGTTTAAGAAGCGAGAGGCAGATTTGTCTCTGTTGAATGGATGAAGATGCCGCACAATATATTTGACAAACCATTCAACTTTTGTGGAGAGAGAAGCTGCTGAAGCTGATTAGAGTGCAAACCTTTTCCTTCTTTTTCTCTTTTTTTTCTTTTAAAGACAATTCTGAAGGAGCAGAGGCCAAGGTTCAGCTTTGGTTGTTCTTCAATGCTCTGATTCTAGCTTTGTAAAAGAAACTTACTGAATTTCTATAAACAGTGGCTGAGTGACTAGTAGCTGAAAAACAGCTATATAATTTTTAGATATTTTCTTATAGTGTTTTTTTTTATTTAACTACCTCATTAATGTTAATAGATTTTTTTTATGAACTGTGCTCACATTACGGATGGGGGAACTGTTTTGCAGTTTGAGAACATTCAAAAAATCCTTAAAGCTCTAAAAGACTAGTGTAATATCAGCCTTGTCAGTGCCAAAGATTAAAAAATCATCAGATTGTTCTAAAATTTATGAAATTAAAAAAAAAGAGAGTGTGCAGTTTGGGGAAGAGTGCTGACTGAGTACTGAGACTTCAAGGGCACCTGGCTTCTCATTTACAGCTTTTTTCAATAACAGTGTGTTTATTTTTTAATAAGATATTAAAAATCTTGGCCCCAGAAGTGGGCTTGAACAACAAAAAAATCATGCAGTTATCAAAACACTTGTGATGCAGCTGGAAGAATTATCAATGGTATAGCAAGTATTGACTACGTCCACAAACCCAGTCATTGGTCACAAGGCACAAAATGGAAAGACTTCTGTCTCTATCCAGAAACGCAGAATAAAGTTTCAGAACCCCTTTAAAAAGAAGAAAAGTCTTTTGGTTGTAGGTCCAGCTCTTCTTGAATTCCACAAGCCAGTGCAATAAAACAGACACAGTGCAATAAAACAGTTCCTTTCCCTGTGTTAGCAGACCTGATACTGATATCAGGGATATCTCAACTGACGGGTGGCGCCAGGATCTGGAATCACAGTGTATGCCAGTGATGCCTACAGGAGTCAAGAAAAGGGAGTCGAAAGAACAGCGAAATACAAAGGGTCTGGGATCAAAATCAGAAGTCACGTTGGAGGCTAAAAGGGAGATTGTCACTGACAGTGTGGGAACAACTGTTGTTTCTTCCTGAAGCAGGGTTCGGCACCCTGTTTGCAGAGCATGACCCCAACTCTGACTCTTTCCAAAAGCCAGCAGAAAGGTTTATCAATGAGAAACCTAACGGCTCTAGCTTGGGAGATAATCAGTTCCCAGCCAAACGATATTAATATTTGAATCCAAATCTTTTCTCTCTCAAGGGACTCCTTTATTACCATGCTCACACTGTAATCAAAATATATTCAGGAGCAATTTCAGACGTTCAAAAGCTATTTGTTTCAGTAAGTGCCAAAATCTCCCAGCTCTTGACTGTGCATGTCCAGAAATAGAGTATCCTACCTTCCTAATTATATGTGCAAAATGCTGGTTTTCCCACACGAGCTGTTTTCCAGCTTAATAAAACAAAACAATCCCTCAAGGCACCTGAAATCTTGTACAAATAGATGTGTCTACAGGTTACCTAGATGAATTTTCCTTTTAGCTGTTTTGTAGGTAGCAAGCCACGGAAAACAGGTTAAAGATGAGCTGAGAAATGGGAAGAACAAGGAGCAGGAGGAAAAAGGGATGACAGTAGCATCCATGATGTTTTCTCTGTGTCACCAGACCTGAAAAATCCCATAATAGGTGAGATATTTTTCATCTGTCCCTGTCTCTCATGTTCCTAATACAGCACAAGCAATCTGTGTATCAGCTGGCCTCCCTTCTAGCTCTTCACCTCCTGTACCAGGTGCCACTACTAAGTCCACCGATCTGCAATCTGTGACACTTTTTTGCAGGACTGTGCTCACAGGATGCCCCTTATGGTAGCAGGCTCTGCCAGGCTGGGTATAACCCATGATAAGGGGGAAGCGAGGGCTGTGCCCTGGTGGTGAAGTGACAGAGGGGGAAGATGGCTGCCGCCTGGCTTTTCACCTCCCCCAGAGCCAGGGCATCACCGACACAATGGAGAAAGTATTCAGAGAGACTCAATATGGGTATAAAAGGGTTGTTCAGGTTCCACATCAGCACACAAGCAATTCCCCTACACTACTGCACATACATAATACTCTTCATGCTCTCCAGGGCTGACCAGATCAGGGACGGGACCTGGTGACAAAGGACATGGGAAAGCTGAGGTACTCAATCCCTTTTTCACCTCAGTCTTTACTGGTAAGACTGACCTTCAGTTATTCCAAGCCCCTGAGGCACGCAGGAAAGTCTGGAGCAAGGAAGACTTACCCTTGGTGGAGGAGGATCAGGTTAGGGAACACTTAAACAAACTGGACATACACAATTCCATGGGACCTGATGGGACACACCCACAAGTGCTGACCTGGCTGGTGTCACTGCGAGGCCACTCTCAATCATCTTTGAAAGGTCATGGCAGTTGGAGCCTCCTGAGGACTGGAAGAAAGCAAGTGCCACTCCTGTCTTCAAGAAGGGCAAGAAGGAGGATCTGGGGAACCTGAAGTGGTCAGCCTCAGCTCAATCCCTAGGACGGTGATGCACCAAATCTTCCTGGAAACCATTTCCAGACACGTGAAGGACAAGAAGGTGATCGGGAGCAGTCAGCATGGCTTTACAAAGAGGAAGTTTTGGTTAACCAACCTGATAGCCTCCTCTGATGAGATGACGGGTTTGGTGTTGAGCAGGTGGAAAAAATGAGCTGAGAGGAATCCAGTAAGTTCAACAAGGTGAAATGCCAAGTCCTGCATCTGGTGAGGAATAAGCCCAGACACCAGTACAAGCTGGGGGCTGACTGCTGGAAAACAGCTCTACAGAGAAGACCCTGGGGATCATGGTGGACAACATGTTAACCATGAGCCAGCAATGCACCCTCATGTCAAAGAAGACCAACAGCCTCCTGGGCTGCATTAGGAAAGTGCATTGCCACCAGGTCAAGGGAGGCGATCCTTCCCCTCCACTCAGTGCTGGTGAGACACATCTGGAGTCCTGGGTCCACTGCTGGGCTGCCCAGTACATGAAAGATGCATACTTACTGGAATGAGTTGAGCCAGGGCCACAAAGATGATTAAGGGACTGGAGCATCTTTCATGAGGGGATGAGCTGAGGGACTGTTCAGCCTGGAGAAGAGCAGACTCAGGGGGATCTTATCAATGTGTATAAATACCTGACAGGAGGGTCCAAAGAAGATGGAGCTAGACTCTTCCCAGTGGTGCCCAGTGGCAGGACCAGAGGCAATGGGCACATACTGAAACACAGGAGGTTCTGCCTGAACATCAGGAAACACTTTCTTACTGTGAGGGTAACTGGCACAGGTTGCCCAAAGAGGGTATGGAGTCTCCCTCCTCGGAGATATTCAAAACCCATCTGGTCAGAGCCCTGAGCAGCCTGGTTGGTGTAGCTGACCCAGCTCTGAGCAGGGAGGTTGGACTGGGCGATCTCCATTGGTCCTTTCCAACCTCAGACATTTTGTGATGTCTGTGATTTCCACTTAGTTTACTAGAACAAAGTGAATGGAGCATTCTGAAGGTTCTTACCCTAGACTGTGAGCATACTTAATTTAACTAAATTATTTTGTCTTTTGTTAAAATTTTCATGAAGAAGTTTTTAGATTAGTCTGATTTTATTTCTGGCTCTTATTCAGAACTTTGTGATCCCATTAGCAGTCCATTTTTATGAGGATGAAATGTTTTGGAGTGCTAGATTGAATATTTTCAGTGAAATATTTTATAACAATTTTGGTTGATGCAGTCTTAAATTCTTTCACTGGATGCACCAAAAACAATGATAAAAAGGAAACATAGGTATTTAACTGACTTCATATACCCTTAAAATGAGTAGAAATGACATGAATAAAGACTTTCATTAAATTAATATAAGGGCTTGTATATACGTATGTTTTTAAGACTGTGTGCCGCAAATCATTTTTCCAAAAAACACATCACCATGCAAATTCCTCATTTGCATAGTAGTAAAATTACCAGATTTGATAAAACTGTATGTTATCTGAATGGTTTTCAGTGAATGATTTCTCCTCATTTAGACTTTATATTCCTTCCCAAATTCATTCTGAGGTTATTACTAAATCCTATTCCATATTAAATTAAAAATGAAATACAGTTTGCCCAGCATAGGAGCATTAAAAGGTCGCTTCTATGTACTCCTTGGTGTCAGTAATCATATGCACATGCAGGAAGAGTAGCAATGTGTACAACCTTTCCAGATGGCTATTCACAACTGCGCACAAGAACAGAGGTCAAGAGCTAGGAGTTCACCTAGTAGAAAGCATTTTCTAGCATGTTCGAAGTGGAAATAGTATTTTAAAGTAATTACAGGCCATCATTTTTAACACTGCAGTATAGCAATATATGAAAGCATAAGCTGTAAGTGTTCTGGACTCATTTCTCTGCCACTAAAATGTTATTTGCTTCCATTACCTTAAATTCAAATAAACCGGTGGCACTGTCTATAAAGTATCTCTCTGTTGTGAGAAGAAGCCATGAAGAGGCATAGGCAGGGGGGTAGAATAAAGATCAAATACACCAAGAAGAGGTGAAGAAACAATGAATAAAGACAAAGTGGGAGGATGACAGACATTTAAACAGTATTTTCATTGTTTAAGCAATAGTATCCTTGTGAGCAAAGGTTTCCAAGTGAGGCCTGATTCTATTTATTTCTCCTTTCAACATTTTCTCCCCACATCTTTATGCCCTCCCCTAAACTTTTGCTAAAAGCCCTGTAAGTTTTAGCAACTAAAAATAATTAGTCCTATGTCAGACTTCTCCAACATCTCATGGCGATATTGTGCATAGGTAAAAAGTCTTTTACTTACAATTTGTGACACATTTGATTTAACATGCTGTGGACAAAGCAATGAAGTTTTAGGACGTCGGATCCATCCCAAAGGGCCAAGTGGTTGCACATGTTTAACACATCTCATGATTTGGTCCTCGCAGTAGAAATTAAATTTCGAGTGATTCCTTTCTAAGATGACCCTGATTTCATTCATTCTCACCTGTAGTGGAGTAATTCCCGATCAATGGGGGTCTAAAGCTGAGCATGGAGAAGAACGCAACAGATCAGGTCATGCTCTTTTCTCACCTCTCCTCTCCTTTGGGCAAAGCGCGAGGACTTCTTCCTCCTCTCCCCACCGTATGCAGGCTGGTCTGCTGCCACGGTGCTTTCTCGAGAAAGCAACACGAGCAGCACAATCAGCTCCCATCTCCTCCAGCCAGGCGGTCACCAGCAATGCCCTGCTGACCCGTCACCACCACAAGCACCACCACATTGCCCTGGCCCCGTGGCCGTACCCCAGCCATGCCTGATCTCCACAGGCATCACCCCTCACCAGGGCTCTGGGAAGTCAGCTCTTACATCGTTTTGCTCTAAATTTAGATTAACATTGCAAGTGTTTCAAGGCTTTGAGCTGCCTGCAATTTCTGTGGAGCTGTAAATTTATCTTATTGTAAGTATGAACATAAAGGTAACTGCAAGGACGTGGTGATTATAGTACCTAATGTATGCCTGTTTATATTGTAGTTACAACTTAAGCTAATGAATTCAATTTTGTGAAGGTTTTCCCAATATAGTGCTTTAAAACGGAAGAGATTAAAGTTGGTTTATATTCAAATATTGCTCATTTCAGATCTCGTAAAAGTTCTAACAACTGCCTATGGTTTGAGAATAAAGAAATTAAAAGACACTTAAAAGACTGTCAGTAAAATGCTATTAATTTAAAAGTTGAACAACATTTTTAAAATTTAGTTTTTAGAAATAAAACCTTGAGGGAAGCCGATTTACAAATCATGCTAATTTTTAGATTGTTTTAACAGAAATTCAGTTAAAATGTTCTGTTTCATTTACTTCAATACTCAATTGATAGTATTTGTATTATATGTATTTTATTATATAATTATGTAATTTTATAATCATATAATTTTATTATACAATAATGTATTTTTCATTTAAAAAATACATTCATTTTTTTGGTAGTTCTTGCCATACTTAAAGGACTGTACAAGCATTTCTATTTAGTCTTTACATCAAACTCCGTAAGACGAAGATAAGTTATTATAAAAAGGAAAATCAGAAGGGGAGATTAAGTGTCTTGCCAAAGAGTCACAGTGACTGTTAACAGGTTCTGTCTCATAAGCAGAAGACTTTTACTATTTTTTTCTGTTTTTTTGAAAAAAGCTGAAGCATTCTTCATATATGAGAACATTAAAACTGCACTGTTAATTGTTATTATAGTGGAGAAAATGATAACGTGTGATCACTAGGCCCAAATGTTTTTACTGTGATTTGATAGATTACTTGAGAGAATGGCAGCGAGAAACAAAAAGAAAGATGACAAGAGATTTATTGCTTAATTCATTATGTGTCTTCTAAAGTCTTTTCCCCCCATGTATTGTTAATACTTGCTAAATGGGAAACTGCTGCCATACCTTGTGAGACCTGCTCCAGCATCCCTATCCTGACATTATGGCTGATGCTGGCTTTGGCGACTGGGTCCTGCCCCTGGGGCAGGGTCTGCTGTGTAGGGAGCAGCTCCGTCCCCTGCCCAGCCTGGGGGAGGAGGCACCAGCCACGCTTGCACGCTGGTTCATCCTGCATCCTTGGCCATTTCAAGCAAAATGGACTTTGAATGCTGATCTATATATTTAAGAATAAAATTGTATGCACAGGATGAAGCTTTGTTTCCTGGCGAGCAGTGATTTCAGAAAGGTTCACGGTTTTGAGCAGAAAACTGACTCATTCTGAATTCCTATTACAGTGAGTTGGCTGAGCGAGACAATGGCTATGTGGTTGTGGGAGTCCTGAGTAGGAGTAGGAATATGACATGCTTTACAGCATTGGTAAAATCAATATAAGAAAATGCATCCAGAGCTGGTATTCAAAAATGATGTAGAAAAATCGGTAATGATAGAGAAGATGGCCACAAAGATCAGGGCTGAAGATAATGCCGTCCTTTGAAAAACTTTTGCACGCAGTCAGTCTCAAATATTTTTCATCCCTTGCCCAGGAACAGTGCTCAAGAATCTCAGCTTTCAGTTGACAAATAAATAAACAACATCCTAGACCTTGTTGTGGTGACAGCCTTGAATATGTAAATCAAGTGTAAACTGATCTAGTGATGCTTTTCAGACCTTAAAGACATCACAGGGTGATTGCTGAGGAACATGAAGTGTCCTACACATATGAATGAACTATTAACTCAAACCTGCAAGTGACAGCCTATGGTACATTGAAAGCTGAAACAGCACGGACAGTATGAAATAAATGTAATATCAGACACGCCATATAAATCACGCTGTGTGCAACAGTATGCACTGTTGTATTTAATCAAATAAAATAATCCTTAAAAATAAATATTTGCTGCCATAAATTTCCACTGCAGTTCCACAAAACATAAGGAGCTTGCCTCAGATCGTGGTTCCAAGACAGATAAATCAGGGCTGCGGTAGGTGAGCAAATCTTCCATCAAAGCTGGCCTAACTTTAGCAACATCATAAAGAGTGACAAGCTCTAGCCTGAGCCTGTCAGAGAATGGGTGTATTTATTAAAACATGCAATTTATCCCTGAATTTAGGTGCTGCACTAGACTGATGTCGATTGAAGGAGATGGGGCAGAAGTGCCTATAAGAGAAAAGCAATGATGAGGGTGGCTAATTAAAGTTCTAAGGGAACAGATTTTGACTTACACTATGCCATAATTTGCTTTTCCTTTAATGACTTCCCTCTGTCTCCTATACATGTAAATTACACTGTCTGAACATCCACTGAATGCCAATTTGTGCAACCTTTTTCTACTTCCATTCGCTTTTATCCAATTTCTGATCATCAAAGCCATTAGAAAATTTGTTGATATTCAATTTTCCACCAGAAAATTTGTCCAATTTGTACTGGTCAAAATTATGACATTATATTTGGCAATATCTGTTTACACTAGTATTTTATACTCAAAACATGTTAAAATGACTTTTTATATTTTTGGAATTTTCAATCTTTTTTTTCTCTTGGGAAAAAAAAAAAATGAGGAATTACATTAAAATAGTCAAACCCAGCTGCTTATATTCTATATAATCAAAGTAGTTTAACTGTCCTAAGTGGCTTTGGAGATGATTATTATTAAAACTGTTTCCTCACTCAATTTTGAATAGAAAGCAATTCACAATCTGAATTTTTCATTGAACAGAAAATTCTTTTTCTGAATAACAATGTTCTTTATGTCCAAAAAATAAATGATCGTTTGATATGTTTGATAAACGTGACACATCTCACTAAAACTGTGTGGTTCCTAGTGTCATATGCCTGATAAAGATTCCATAATTGTGACTATGTGTTTGCTTATTACTTTTGGCTTTTGTCCTACAAGTTTACAAATGCTTCAATTTTTTTTCTTTTTATGTGAAGAGTGCATGCAAGAAGTGAAGATAGGAGGCTTTTGTGCCCAGTGTTGATTACTTTCCTATTGATATTGAACTGGTCTTAGAATTTCTGCCTAAAATTTTCGTCCTTTTGAAAGAATCTATAATTTTCCAAGTATTTATTAGATTTAATGTGAGTATATTTTAGCTGAATACATACTGAAATTACTACGAAATGAAGGTGTTTTACTATTACTGGAGATGGACTGAGGGTGAGCTGTTTTGTACCTGATCTACTCTTTGCCCAAAGGACAGTGAAGGACGTGAACCTGACCTCACCCTGACCTGATCAATGATCAGCTTGGGACAATGATTTAAGGAACCTGTCTATACAGTTTAAAAGTTAAGGCTGATATTAAGAAATTTTCAACATATTAACTTGAACATAAAGCCAGACTTTTGTCCTGGGGAATTAAGATCGGAAAGCTACAGCTTACCCTATATTTATGGACAACAGCCTAAGGGCTATTTGTCTGTGTAGGTCTTCTATGAGCCAAAATGTCATAGTGAGAGGAGGAACTCAAGTTGTATGAATTTTCTTTAGCCTCCTACTTACCCGGTGCCTACCTGCTGGAGGAGGATGGGGGATGGAGTCAGACTACAGGGGAAGTGGGCTGTGCAGTGGCACCGGAAAGGTGCGTAGGTAAAGGAGGGACATATGAGGTTTCATTTTTTAATTTTTTATTCTTTTTTACTCTTGCTCTTTGGACAGAGAAGATTGCCTTAGATTCAACATTGCCTTGTATTTGGGCAAAAGAGTATGCAGCTAATAGGCTTAAAGCTGTTGTGCAAATGAATACCCCTATCTGCGTATCCACTGTGAGCTGGAAGGGCTCCATCGTGTCTTAGGCAAAGCTGGGTATATCTCATTGGCTTCCTGCAATGGAAGAAGGTGCTTTTGCATCCAGTCTAAAGAAAGGTGCCTCAAAGTGACTGGATTGAAAAACAGAACTAAATGCAATAATTTGAAAAATAGTCTGGCAGGGGGTGTGTTTGGGGGAAATAAGTTGGAGAACAGGCCATGCAGGAAGAGTTTGACCTTTCTTTTATGTATGTTTGTTAAGCTGCAGGTGTCTTCAAAGGCAGGGTAGACAAGCCGTGAATTTCTTGCTTGTATTCCTAAACATGAATGGCTAAATTGAGAAGGCTAAAATAGCCTAAGTGGCACTGTTTTCTGGAAGTTTGTTTTTGAATGACTTGGCAGCTTTATCTTTCTGAGTAAAAAGTAATGATGCAAGCAAATGTGATCCATTATGGCAATCTATGGTGCATCTGTATCTACCTCTAGCTTCGTTTCCCTATTTGCTGCATGTTTATGGTGTGCCTTCTAGAGAGCTGAAGTGGAAACCAGGCAGCTCACAGGTTTGACAGGAATAATGGGAAAGGACAAATTTGTATTATGGTGGAAGAGCAATAAAAACAACTGGGTGATAGGAACAAGACAGGAAAGCAAAGTGTCTCTTGAGAGGAAACTCGAGGGAGGATCCTAACCAGCACAGCGTCATCCCCTGAGTGAGCAGGGGCAGTAAAACAGGGACAGTGTTTGGGCTCTGTTGAAGCTCTTGAGGCTTAAAATATTTGAGTGATCCAGTAGCTGCTCTCCCTGACAGTAACCTGGTGACTAGATGACAAGGAGTGCTAAGCCAGTTGTTCTCACAGAGACATATTTTCAACGTAATAGCTAGAATTTAATATATTTAATATATTTAATATATTTAATATGCACATATTTAATTAATGGGAACATTTAATATATTTAATAT
>NW_008795490.1:4554186-4558343 GCF_000699145.1 Aptenodytes forsteri
GGTTTTTCCCCCCCCCCCCCAGATTAAGGATGGCATTTGCAACTTGCTTTTTAAAACTACTGTCTTCTCATGGGAAATTCTGAAAACATTTTATATAGAAATAATTCTGTTTCTAGAGCATATATGTTTTTTTATCACTTTTCTCTATTGATTACTAGAGATATTTGCATAAAAATATGCACATAGGAATTTATCAGCTGCTGCTGCTTTTTCCTGACTGGAAATCAAAATCCCTGTGGAACAAATGTACTCCTAAGCAACAGAAATTTTCATACGAGTATTTCTTTTTAAATAAAAACAAGCAGAGAAAAAAACCCCTGAAAATATTACTTACTACTTTTGGAAAATAGTTTTTACTAATGGCTTCCACAAAGCTCTTAATACAATAAACATGCTTTTAAAGCTCTCTCCTAATTTAGTTGCAACCAGTATAGTTTAATGCAGAAAAATTGATAGCCTGTCCCACATTAGTATTGTTGTGGTCTGTTCTGGAAGTCTTGCTCTACTTGCCAAGATGCTCTTGAAATTAGATTCTTGTCCTACATCTAAAGCTGGTCAAAAGAGTCATTTTGCAAAACTGCCCATGCTGGTTGGAAAAATGGAGCTATGTTTTATTAATATTTTCCCATGATATATCTTTAGTAGTCTCATGTAATCCATAAAGGAAAGTTATTAAGTTCATGTAAAATCATTTTCTTGTCTGAGTGGACCCAGGTCTTTCTAGTTATTTTACTTTTGTTTCTTTAATGATGACTAACACAATAGGAGACTCCTAACTAGCCAAGGTATTTTCAAATCCTTTTTCCTGTTCCCTGTTACAAGTGTTGGGGTTTTTTTTTTCTTATCCTAAACAGCATGATTCTTATTCATAGTCCTAGACACACAAGGAAAAAAAAAATCCATAAAACATTCCATCTTGAAGAGATCTAAGACTTTAAAGAGGGCTAGAGAATATATTACTTCTTGCTTCGTGTAACCTGCCTGACTTTGCACTGGCAAGGATTTTGCTCGCTGACATGTTCAGTGATGACAGTTTAAAGGGCTGTTCCTTCTCTCCACCCAAGCTCCTGTGTGATTTCTCTGCCAGCCCACCCTCAGGGCTGCTTCAGGGGCAGTCTGCAGGCACAATTAGAGGACAAAGTGCAAACGTCGCCTTCTGACAGTGTGCGTGATGGGGGAATTAGCACTGGTTTGGCACAACTTCTCCAGTGAACTTCCATTGATTAGTAATGAAAGCTGAATCAATATAACACTCCCTAACTACCACAGACACGGTGAAGTTTTGATCTTAGCAGAAATTTCAGGTGTCTTTGGGAAATTCTAAAGACTAGAGCACACCACAAAACAAATAACATATCCTAAGAAAGGTCTTTTTACCAAAAAAAAGCAAAAGGAATGGTAATGACAAGTGAGCCCTCTTCGAGTTTATTTCTAGGCTCCAGAAATCTGAAGTAAGAGCAATTGGAAATCATTTAGCTGCATAATGTCAGGTGGCATCTTGAATGGCGTATCAGAGTGATACAGATAGGGAAGGTCAGCATTTTTCTCTGTTTAAAATTTTTACTTTAAAAAAACCCCTTTTATGTTATTTACTGGTTTGTGGTCTATTATGTTAAGTTTAAAAGAGTAAGTTCTTCTTCATTTGTTTCTTTTAGAGTATGAAATTTATTTATTTGATTTGGATACTAACAGACTAATCAAGAAGTTTCTTGTAAAAACGGAACATGTATGACACCATAAATTCAACAAGCTTAAGGTAGAGGTGCATAGCCAGGGGCTTATCCTCTGATTATCTTTGAAAGTAGTCTCCAGCAAAGAGAGGAAACCAGCCGTGTTGTCCTAGTAAGGGACAGTCGCTCTGGAGTGGGTCTCTGCCAACAGAATCTGCACCAGAACTATTTCTTGTGTTTGCTCTAGAGCAGTGGCATTCATATTCAGCTCATCCTTGCTTTGGAAGGACTGACCATGACATGACCCTACTTCCAATTGTTTGATGTGCAGGGTAAAAAGTAAAGAAAGTGAAAAGGAAAGAAAATCTGTCCACACTTTGTCCAGAAGCACAGACCAAGGGGGATGATGATTCATCCTCCCAGCTATACTGTAGCTGATGAAACCAAACTACATCAGTTCCTCGAACTGCTAAAAATGCCTGTTGCACCACTCATTTCCCCCCCTAAATGTCTCTGTCTCTGAGGGAAATGATAGCCCATGGTGTGCGCCCCAGCCGATAACAGCAAATTATTTCCTTGCAAGGAAGCACCTGTACGCTGGAGGATATCAAAGTTGTTCTCTAATTAGTATGCTGATGTAACTTTAAAAAAGCTGGTTTAAGGCTATTAAATGAACTTTTCTATTTTATAAGAAAAGATTCTAGAGCTCATAGCACTTGAGAACAATACAGGAGGAACTCTTATTTTCAATGAATTCTAATAGGAACATTGATTCTTTTAGTTCCACTTACTATCAAATTATCCTGAAGGTTTTTATATGATTATTAATTATACCTAAAACAAAGTGTAATTACATTTTGCAATTAGATATAGTGATAAGAAAATCTTAATTTGGTGAATTTCTCTAGAAGGACAATATGTAATCTTTTTCTATTCAAGTGAGTGATAATGGGCATCTCTATATCTCGTTCTTTAGTTTAAGGCCAGTTGACAGTATATATAGGTAATATATAAGCTTATATATTATTTTTATTAGAACAGAACCTCAACATGCTATGTTTGGTGAATTAGTAAATGAAATAATTTCATCCAATTTTCCAAGATTCTACAAAGTGAAGGTAGAATGTGTAGTCCTCGGTATGATACCAATATCTGGCACTCCTGAGGTGGTTTTTGTACTCTATGGCAGCCAAAAACAAATAAAACCTGGAATATTGGAATTCTGCAAGACATCTTACAGAATTTCTTGGTACTCCACACAACAGTCCACTACATCTGTGGAAGTAAGATGTCCACAAGAGGTCTCTTCCCTCAGATTTTTTTTTCACAGCTCTGGAGTCAGTCATACACTAGCACAGGACTTTGCCTGAGTTTAATCATCTAAAGTGATCTTTAATCTCTGTAAGTGCCTAATATAAATTCAAAAGTTTAGAAATACAAAGATGTTTCTCCCTCTTTGTGAAACTAATATGTAATTCTCTGATGGCTAAAGTCAGAAGGGAAAGAACACACCTATAGTTTTTGACGCTGTACATGTAACTGAGAGTTTTTTGCCCAGTGATATCATCTGATTTTGTAATCCTTGAAGGATCTCTCAGTCTTTGTACATTGTGATAAAGAGCACATAGTAGATTCTCTAATGAATTAACAACATACAAGGTGCAAAGTCAAACTACAAATACACACTACTGACTTTGCTGATTTCTGGTACCATTTGTACAGTTTAGCACCTCACTTTACAGTCACTACTTTATCTAGTTTGGGTACTGAATTACTCAAAACTTATTTCATTATGATAGCTTCAAACTTGGGGATTTTTGAAATAAAAGAACAGAAGCATACCTTTTAATTCACAATTTAATTTCATTATGAAGTGGTTAGGGAAAGATTTGTAGTTAATGATGGTCCAAATACATGAATTAAATTATTAGCTTAAAACTATAAGTCTAGTTAATGAGTATTCACATAGAGAAAGAGAAAGGTACTTAATCGAAGCTGGAGTTAGGAAGTTATTTCTATCAGTATAAAAGATCATAAACTTGTCTCACAACCTTTCAACAATTTAGTTGTGTAGATGGGCCTTCAAGACAAACTCTGCAGTGACATGTGTAATATTATATCACTATCACCATGATTTATATAAATAGCTAGTAGTTCTGCTAGATACTCAGTATAAACGTTGACTTTAAAAACATGCCCCTACAGGTAGTGATTGAAATTCTGGTAACTTTATCATTGACTTAAGCAGAGCAAAGTTATCACCCAGTGGCTTTCAACTTGACACGAAGGTGTCTGTGCTTTAAGAGAAAATAGAATCATATGAAGCTGGTGAAGAAATTGCATACAAAACAGCAACTATTTCACTATCCATCATAAAAAATGGCAATAAAGAAAAGGCAAAACATAAGAAGCAACATTTTTAGAATCATAGAATTGTTTAGGTTGGCAAAGACCTTTAAGATCATCAAGTCCAACTGTTAACCTAAC
>NW_008795490.1:4558701-4559620 GCF_000699145.1 Aptenodytes forsteri
GTTCCCTCAGCTGCTCCTCAGAAGACTTGTTCTCCAGACCCTTCAGCAGCTTCATTGCCCTTCTCTGGACGCGCTCCAGCACCTCAATGTCTGTCTTGTAGTGAGGGGCCCAAAACTGAACACAGTATTTGAGGTGCAGCCAATTAAGACTCTCAATTGCTGAATTGTAAGTTCTTTCAAGAAAATAGGTAACCTTAGTAAGCTTAAAAGGTACTTGAGAGTATCTCTTGAAATCTGATACTTAAGTAAATCAATTGCATTCTGTTTCACAGAACAAATCTGGTGGATAAGGCTATGCCTGTGTTCTTCCTACTTCATAGTATATGTCACATGTTATGCTTTGGCTCTGGCATTTCTAGTATTCCAAAATGTAATATATCTTTAGATTAAATGATGTCCTTCTGAGATTAAAAAAAAAAAATTAGTTAAGAAACCCAAATCAATAAAACATACACATCTAGCTATAATTCTGCATTTAATGCAGTATGGTGACTTTGATTGTACCACTACTGAGTTTATTCGGAATACTTTTGTATGCTTTTTTGTTTAATATTGATATTATGGTAATGCTAATCTGTATAAACATCTAACTAGATGTAAATCAGTTAGGATAATATTCAGATATTTAGTTTGAAATTAATTCTATGTGTGCTATTTGGTTAAATGTGCATACTTGCTATCTTGATGTTAGCTTACCTGAACTGAGCAGTGGGAACTTGATAGAATTTGTCCAGGCAGGCTTTTTTTCCCCCCAGTATGTAAGTTGTGGTTTAACCCAGCAGGCAGCTAAACACCATACAGCCGTCCGCTCACTCCCCCCACCCCAGTGGGATGGGGGAGAGAATCGGAAAAAAAAGTAAAATTCATGGGTTGAGATAAAGACAGTTTAATAGGACAGAAAAGGAAGGGAAAATAATAA
>NW_008795490.1:4559686-4571412 GCF_000699145.1 Aptenodytes forsteri
CAGTTTATGTACTGAGCATGATGTCACATGGTATGGAATATCCCTTGGGCCAGTTTGGGTCAGCTGTCCTGGCTGTGCCCCCTCCCAGCTTCTCGCTGGCAGGACATGAGAAGTTGGAAAGTCCTTGACTAGTGTAAGCACTGCTTAGCAACAACTAAAACATCGGTGTGTTATCAACATTGTTCTCATCTTAAATACAAACACAGCACTGTACCAGCTACTAGGAAGAAAATTAACACTATCCCAGCCGAAACCAGGACAATGTAGAAATGTGATAAATGCAAATACTTTCTAGTAGCAGAAGCACTTTGGGAATTTCCAGGGGGACGCTGTTCTGTCTGGGAAATAGCTAGGTTGTGTGGTGCTCCAGGAGCTGATTGTGTTGTCTGCAAAGGTTGGGGATGCTAAAATGAGGTTCAGAGAGGTTTCCCATCTTGTGGAGGGAAAAGAGGAAAAAGGAGAGGAAGTTAGGACTGTTGCTAGCAGAACAGTGTTCACCAATTTGAGAAGGAAATATTCTCAGACTGGGGCTTTGCTGTAAAATAAGCATTAAACTGGGCTCCTCAGCCTTAGGTTTTGAGTCAGACGCCATGACATATTTGAGATCTAGAAATAAATGTTTTATGTGGGAGCCTCCGAGATGTTTTCCCTCATGAAAGTGAACCCATTAAAAAGGAAAACCACATACTGACAGAAGAAGATACAAAACACTGAGAGAGGTATCTCCTTTTGCTTTTCATCAGCCTCACTGCCTTTAGCTGTTCACTCTAAGTGACGTCAGTGCTTTTGAGAAATTATTAAGAATGCCACACTCTGTTCGTTGTCATCAATATGATGTAAGAAAAGGAGTACAAACATACAACACTTTGCAGACAGCCTCGTTGACGGGTAAAACTACTCAGAGTTTCTCAGAAATTACTAGGAACCATTACAGGTGCCTCAAAAGGAGCAGATGGGGAGAATAAGGATCTACCCAGCACCTCTCTGCCAAGCTTGTGCTTCCTCTGAGTTGTAGTGTATAGCCTGTGACGGAGGCAGCAGCCTGTTACAGCATGCCCAAAGGAGAAGGAATCCAGGGGTGTATCACTGTTGTTGTAAGATGCACACTTCCACTAACTGGAAAAGTTAATATTTGCTGTGATAAGCTGCCCCTAGGAATACATCGATGTGAAGTGGAATTAAATGGTTAATTCCACTGATAATGTGTCTGCTATAAACTGTAAGTCTATTTGTTTAAAGGGCAACTGATTACAGAAGCACATCTCTGGCTTGCACCACATGCTTCAAATTAAGAGTAAGATCAGTGCCAAATATAATGAGAAGTGATTTTGAATTTCTGTATCACTGACACCTAGAAAAGAAGAGACTGTGGTATATGCAATTTAACTTCGGTGGCGAGGAGCACTTTTGTGAAAAAGCTTGAGACTTCTTGCTGCCTGAAAAAAAATCTGTCTTTAGGGCTCCATCTTTATATATGCAGTCATTTAGAAATAAACATTTTACCTCTCAAGTGTCTTCAGAACAAAAAATCAGGAACATAAGCTCAATGCAGAAGGTTTAAAATGAGATAAATTACTTCATCTACTTCTCCCACTTCAAAAGTAGGTCCTCTCAGACATCAGGTTATGACTGAGAATCTTACAGAGATTTACGAAGAGCTTTATTCTGGCTTCTTACTTTTTTTTTTTCCCAAGCACTTCTGGACAGGAATTACAATAGATGAGTGGGTATTAAAAATAATCCATAACACTTGTAAATTGAGTCACAGCCTCTGCCTCCTCACCCTCTAACTTCATCCCCATTACAGAACATGCATATGAACCTCCCCCATATAGGAATAGATTTGTTATTTCTACTAATAGCTCAGAAAGAGTTGCCACTGCTTCCTCCTTCTCAGCCATCCTCCTCCCTACTTAAAAAAAAAAAAAAGTGGACTGAAAACATGTATCTCTCACTGATGACCTACATATATTTCACTATTTAAATAACTCATCTTGTCTTCCACGTGGTGACTTCTGGTTCAGTAATGACATCCTATATCCCATAGGTCTGCTGATACTAGCAACTGCGTTCACATCCTCTTGTTAATAACAACTCATTTGCTTAAACTGGAGTTACAGTGTACCTTTAACCCACACTTTGGCTTGTTTGTGAAAATGTCACAATTTATTTATAGTCTAAATGGTGCTGTTTTCTTTGCTAGGATTTAAAGTCAATATGAACAAATCACATATAATGCCTTATCAACTAATCCAATCTGTAAAATAATTATAAATTCCATTGGCAAAATTTTCACATTCACAGAACAGATTTCAGACCATATGTCTGTTGGTGATGCAACTGAGAATTCATCCTTAGTTCTCAGACAAGGTATTTTTAAAATTACTGTGTCATATGGCTTTGTATGTTAGGCATTTCCATAACAACATTGTCATGCCATCATTTCAGATGCTTTCAGTCATAGGTCAAATTCAGAACTGACCATGCATTCACAGCAAGACATTTAGGTGCAAGAATTGCAAGCCGGAATCCTACGTGTCTGTAAATATTCTGTGTGGAAAGATGTGCAAAAAACCCTAAATCAGTCTATCAAAAATCTTGGTGCTTCTAAATAAGGATTGTACAGAGAAGAGGGCAGATGGATATTGGGATCAGCCCCAGGAAACAGACCACTGAAGTAGTTGAGCGGTAGTAATTTAACTCCATTTTGTTGCTCCAGTTGGGAAAATAATTCAAGTACCTAAATAATGTAGTAATGAGCTATATAAGCATACAAAGAAAGGTGAAATCTTTTGGTTTACTAAACCAATCTACTGGGGGATTAGTAAGGATAAGAAAGTCTTTCCATTGGCAGAAAAGCTACTAGGGTCTCTACTAGTCTTTAAGGTGAAGCATTCTTGAGATGTCTTTGAAATAATAAAATGTATTTTCTTACAGCAGAGAGGTATTCAGATTTCACTGAAACCTACTGCTAAATGCCTTGCATGTTACTTTTGTTGGGGAAGAGGAAATGCGTCTTTCCAATTGTTTCCACTTTCTTTGTGTTTCATGGAAGATGAGCTACGGTAGTGAACTCTTCTGCTCCAAAATAGCCTCATCAGTTTAGATTTTCAGAGCTCCCACATTTGTCTAGTCCTAATTCTCCTGCAATAAAAAGAAGTAATCTTGGGGACCTGGGAGATAATTCTATGCTTACAACCAAGTTTTGTGCACCTGTCTATAGAGACACTACGTGGTTAGGACTTGCGCTATGCAAATTTCAGCCAACTTGGATGCAGGTTTCTAACACCTTAATTTTCCTGGCAGCTGGAAGAAATCTGCTTCTGATAACTAGCAGTCTGATCTTCCTTCTTCTAAAGCTGCTAGTGACGCTGTCAATTTTATCCCATGCAGATCACATCCTAGAAGTTAAATCATTAACCATCATCTTTCGGCATTTAATTTTATATATTCTTGTGTGCAGTCCACTGTAAAATGTTTAATGTGAAAACAAATTCCGGTGTTGGTCCAGTGAAAAAGTAAAGGATTAAACTGGTGCATATTTCTGATTTTTGACATTTTTCTATAATCCTATTTATGTAACATTTGCTTCACAATTGTTTCTAAATACATGTATTTGGAATGTCATAAAATCTAGTTATCATCAGCTTGCTAACAAAGGTAAAAGATTACTTTTATATTTTTCCTGTTAATTATTAGCAATTCATAGTCATTTTTACTAGCATGCATTTTAACTTAAATAGTACAGCTATTACTGGGTAAGTGTACTCAAAATAACCACATTTGAAAACTGGTAATTTATTTGCACTTAATAACTGCTTTGCTTGATCGCTGAAAAGGAGCTAAAAGCAAAATGTTCTAAGCTCTATTTATAGTTGCAGCTTCATAACTTTTCTATTTATTCACTAAATATTTTTCCTAGTAGTTTCTGAAATACGGCATTTTGTCTGACTGTTGAGCTAGGGACAGTGTGTGTGTTCTAGTGCTAATCAGTCCCAAGGAGTCCCTGGTACCTCAGAGTGAGGTAGTTCCATGCATGTAGCTATGCTACACGGGAAAATATAAAAGTAATCTTCTACCTTTGCTAGTGAACTGAAGATAACTAGTTTTTTTAGTCTATCTACCTAAAATGTATGCATAGGTCTATTGATTCCCCTTCCAATTTATTTTATTTTAAAGATTTATCTTGATATCTCTACACAGAACATGCTAGATGTGTTAGAAAATTATTTCTGCCCTTTGTATAAAAATGGATTGATTCCTCTAATTTTCTCTGTTACAGAGAACTTCTGTTAGAACAGAACACTAGTAAAAAGTAGTTTTATTTGGTTACATATGGCTGTCTGTCAAGCAACCGTGTCCATTCCCTATTCTGGAATTTTTTACTTTAATAAGGAAACACTGAGACTACTATGACTTTAAATCTTCTGCATACACTAAAAGCCTCCTTGTGTCACTTGCACAAGGAGAGGCAAAATGAATCTAGATTCAGTTGTGCAGAAAAGACCTAGCATTGCTCCCCTGCAGCCACTCTCCAATGCTGACTGTGAGGGCTCAGTGACAAGTTTGGTCTTCGGACACCCTTCCTGCAGGATTCTTCTATCATTGCTTCCCTAAGAGATGAAATTTTACGCCCAAGAGTCTCCTTTTTTTGCATTGAGCAGTAATAACCAATGGTGGGCAGGTACATTTGAATAGTCACTCACTTGTGAGGACTGAAGGAAAAAAAAAAGTCTCTCTAACCATATCTTCAAAGCTATTTAGGTCACTAAAGCCTTTGGGAGTCAATGGAAGTTCAGGAGCTTGATATCTTTGAAGATCTAGGGATTAGTTTATACCTGGATGGCCTTTGACTATAAATTTCTATATGTATTCCAGCATTTACAGAGACTGAGGATATGAGAGAAAACTTTTGTGACTTTAAAGGAAAAGTGGTACGAAAGTTTCCTGGCTCCACCTTGTTTAATGAAGGGCATTGCTGTGTGTTTTGACATATCTCCAGGAAATAAAATGGGTTAGCTTCTGGATATCAAGACTCCTGTAGCTCTTCAGTTTAAGTTGAACAGATGCATGAACTTAAGAGTCTTTCAACTTTTCAATTTTTTACTGGAATTTAAATTGGACAAGTTTGGTAAAAAAATCATGATCTATCCCCAAAGTCATACAAGTCAAATATTAAGAGTTAGAATTTTTAGACATGAGCTGGGTGGCAATTCAATGTATAGACATATTTAGCAATCCAGAGCAACCAGCAAGTCTACTAAAAAGGGAAGATTTAAACAAACATTGTCTAAGAATAGTTTCAGCACTCGGATAGAAACATTCTGTCATGCAGGTGCTCATCCAAAGGTTGGCAGACATTCAGTTCAGTTCCAGAGGAAGCCTGTGAAGGAAAAAATATCAAGATCCCACCCACCTATCTAATACTGTGTAGTTTTTACTGTATAATTTGCTCAGGCTACAAGCTCTCTGAGACAGAGAACGTCCCCCAGAGGTTGGGACAGGAATGATGGCCCCCCGTTGTTCAAGAAGTGGTTTGGGTTCTCTAAGTAAAAAATACGTGCTACTAACAACCCCCTATTGAAAGCATTTTTAATGCTAACAGACTTCCCAAAGTCTCATTTTGTTACATTTAAATCCGCAATATTTATCTGTACTGGTTTTGCACCTTGTTTTACAACATTGCTGATGTCCAGGATGTATGCAGGCACAGAGTAGATTTGTATTCTCTGACGTGGTTCAGCTGCATTCAGTGCACAGTGGAGGGTGGAGGATGTAAATATCCCTATCCTGCTGTGCCCACAACCCTGAAACAAGCCGTCACTGCATTGCTTCATCCAGCTGCTGCGCTTTCTCCTGGAAACATCCACCGCGGGGGGCTGCGGAAGGAGCCCTCACAGTCACTAGCTACAGCTGGCTGCTTTCTGCTTTCTGTATGAGCAGGGCAAGCAGCTAGAACACGTGCCAGAAACGGTTCCGTGCAGCCCAATTTCTGATCCATAAATTAAAAACACTTAATACGGACTGGTTCCCTCAGGTGTGAATTACAAATTGTTTGCAGAATCTTGTCCGTTTTCAGCCATCCTCAGAAATGAAAAGCTTTTGTCTTCTAATAGGCAGCCTTCAACTCTGAAAGTGTCCTGAATACTGATTTCACAGGACATGTAAAATCAAGGAGCTTGATTCATCTTAGGATGGTATAACTGATGAAGTCTAATTCAAACTTGCTATAAACCAGGAAAAAGAAGGGTTAAATCAGTGTACTGTTAGTGCGACAACAGAGAATCTGGGCTGTTCTACCTAACATTTTATAGCAGGGAAACAACCTGTTCTGTGGAAATAGTAACCTAATTAGCCCTTCTTTTAACCTTAGGATCTTCCATAAATTCTTACTGAATATCTCCCTGCACTTCTTGTATTAAAATCCATATTCCAAGATGTGCTAAATCTTTTTTGCAATTTGCAGCAACACTGAAAACTCAACATTCAAGTTACAATTGCTAACCCTATTAAGTCCACATTAACTAAGATTAATGATTGACAGCGTACAGTTAATGTATTTGCTGAATACTACCTTTATATTCTTTCCCACATTTCAAAGCACATTCACTCCTTTCTGTTGACTGAAATTATTAATTTATCTAGAACTACAGTCATAAGAAAATCAGAGGTATTTAGGGATATAAGTCTGAAATAAATTAAATACACAGCAGTGTTCTAGAATGAGTTTTAAAACCTGATATTGAACTCAATAAAAGTCGGGATATTTTAAGTGGAACAAAAAGTACTTACTGATAGATCAATTTATTTGGGCATTAGTAATTGCAGATCACAGGTTGTATATCATATTACTCCAAAATAGTTGACAAGTCAGAAATGAGCTCATATGTGTTTTCCTAATTTTCTTCTGTGATGAATTTTTGCTTTTTGCAGTATTGCTAAAAAGATTTCTTCAGCACTCAAAAGCCTTAGTATTACAGTTTTGAAAACATCTATTTGTCAGATTTATAAACAGTGTTTGTGTGTACTAATGTACCTTTTGGCTTGCAGAAAAAATAGAGGTGACTTCAAGAACTAGCATTAAGTTTCAGGAAGCAACAAGAGTCTTTTGGAGAAACAATTTCTATTAAAACAGATTTTTCTGGTTTATAATTTCTCAATTTGTAGCCTTGTATTTTTTTAAAATATTTACTATATTAACTCTCATTTAAGCTGCACTAGCAGTTGACGAAAATTTTTGCTATCACTAAGCTTTTGTTTCAAGTGCCAATTACAATTCAGCTAACATTTTGAAAAATGTGTAACATGTTCCTGTATAAAACGAGATAGTAGTGAGTCAGAGAATATATATTTGTATGTTTCTATACATTTTAACATATGACCATGAATTATTCAGTATACTAATTACTCTTTAACAACTTCTTTATCTTGCCTCTTATGTATAAGAAGTATCTTTTACAATTGAAACAGTGCCTTCTCCTGCTTGGCTTTCAGAAACTGGTTCTGCAATACTTTGAAGATAAACATGAAAGGAACTGTTTTAATGAAAAAATGGTTGGAGAATATCTACAATGGCTTAGCTAAGGAAGGCACTGTTTACTTTGTACCAGGGTATTTTTAAGGCTAGAATTAGAATTTGTTTGTGTAGAGTGGGACTGTCTGCCAACAAAATACTTTGTACAGAAAAGCATTAACAGGACAGATCAAATGTTTAAGTGCATTTGTATTTTGAATACTGTAAGCTTCCATTATTTCATGACTCAATGTAGAAATCTGTATCAGATGAGCTAAAATGGCAAGAATGTTTTAATTTCCTCACCGGTTTGCACTCCTTTATTAGAATTTAATTTGCATTGTGGTGAAAATTACTCTTCCTAGCTTATTGTTCCTAGGAACTGTTGTATATTTTAGTGTCATTGAAATAAAGAAGCATTTATCACCAGTAGAAGACTGCTTGAGCATCTCATAACTTTGCTGTAGTTTGCTTGCATGTAAGTCATATTTCATACAGAGAATGGTGCTAAGAGAAAGATACCTCTGAAAATATAAAGTATTCAGAAATTAGCAAGTACAAGTTTGGCCATGCAGTCATATTCCAAATGCTTTTTTATCTGCCTTCTGATAGCCATCACATATGCAGTCTGTGATAGAACCACGGGTACATCCAGCTTTCCTGGGCTTTCATCCTGTGCTGTAACAGAAGGTGCTTTTTTCCCTACTGTAAAACATTCTTCCTTTAATCACAGTACATTCTGCACACTTAATGAGGTAAGGGTATGTTATCATGTCATTAAAGACTGTATCATGGTATATAATAAATGGGAGCTGATTTAAGAGTGCGACACCTTTGATGTGCTCAAATTTGCAACTGTAATTTTCTTCTTTTTGTGTGTTATTTACAGTGATTATAAAAACAAATTCTGTTATATGCAACTACATTGAAACTGCATAGATCACTACCTGATTTACTCAGGCCATCTACTTTCATGGCTCTTCAGAGCCTTTGGAATTTCATAGGTTTGTAAGTTTATTAACTCTACATAGCTTCTTATAGGTATCACCCCAAAAATCCATCCTGTCACCTTACTGAATTTCAACTATGTGCTCAAAAGCTCAGAAATTTTATAGCTCATCAAGTAAATAATAGTTACAAATAAGGCAAAGTTGCACTTTTTTCTTTAGTGTTAAGTAATTATTTTAATCATTAATCTGTATTCACGTTGCTGCCTCTCTCCTAGTGCCAGGGAGGCAGCATCCCATAACTGAGAACATATCAAGTACTAAAACTATTGAAACACCCAAATTTATTTGGGGGCCAATGCATTAATACAGAGAGAGAATTGAGAAAAAAACAGGTCTTGAAATTTCCACTGTCCGGGAACACACATGTAGGGTGACCATCTGTCTGGATTTACCTGCAGTACATTTTTGATAGCTCAGTGTCAGCCTTTTTAAAATATAATTATTTCTGAGGTAGCAAGCCAAGGTAAACAATAGCACCAACACAATACTGAATTGCCCGTAATGTTTGAGCCAACAGCATCCATTCCTTAGTGGCCCTAAGGAGAAAAGAAGCTTAATTAGAATGACAGACAGATTTTGGCACTGGTAGACACATACTTTCCTATGGGAAGGTCCTTCTCAAAAGATTGCCTTGAAGACAGTGTGTAGACAGTCAGGGAACTATTTTGATGCTGAAAGGGTACACACACAGGCATGGGGGGCAGGTACATCCTAATCTAACCTGCAGAGAAAACCAGCTTAAAGTTAGGTCTGCTAATCTTGTGTTGAACCTTGACCAGCATGCATAAGGATTGCTTTTTGAAATTATTTACCTTATAGCTACTACTTTAAAAAAAATAGCTTGTAAAAAAAATAGGTGGAGGGGAATGAAGAGGAGGAAAGGAAAATTTGTTTAATAGGTTGAAGTGATTCTACATTTTTCTTATATAAATCATTATTTCTCTCTTTTATTGCCAAGAGAAATACGTGCAGAACAAGAAATGGCCAATGAGGTCTCTTTCTTTTCACTCCAGTCATAAGTCTTCAAGAAGCAGTTTTCCTAGCCAACTGAAAAACAGTTTCAGGATTAAGAGGGGAGAAAATCCTGAGTTCAGGGATCAGAAAGACTCCTAGCAACAAATTAGAATTTAGAATAGTGAATTATTCAGACCCCGAACAGTTGAATAGAATACTGAATACTGGACATGGAGGTACACAGAACAGTGTTAGTAAAACAACAAAGCTACAAAGCAACCTCTCAAAACCTTGCATTCCTTATATCTAATCAGTATTTTTTTTATAAATGGAAACCAGTTATTAAAACAGGTTGTCATATTTTCACCACCTCCATTTCACCACCTTTTCTTTTGAAATGAGCTGCTTTTAAACCACTGTTTAGACCTACATTGTTTTCATCTCTAAAATAAAATCAATAAAAAATGCACCAAATATACCTCAATCACTTTCATTTTATTTTATCCCATCTTCCACTTTCAAATTTTCACTTACGTTATCTCCAGAAAGAACCTGTCTTCCAGTTTGTCCACAGTATAGCTTTGATGCCATGCTTACAGTAATTGTTTTATTTCTAAACCTGTATTGTCAAAAAATGACCACCCGTGCATTCTTGTGTACATTTGACCTATTGATCCAGATATCAGAGGCACAGTGACAATCTTATTACTTTTTTTGGCATTGAGTTCTTTATTCAAAATGGACAGTGTACTCCACATGTTATTTTGGGCAGGAGCTTAATACGAATTCTCCAGTCAAAGAACTTAATTCCCATATTAGTGGAAAACAGCTATATCATGCAAAGATGTCTAATGATGCATGCTCCTCAGAGGTAGTCTCATGGTGTTTCCCTCCCATGCTTTGACAGGCACAGCTGTAGTCTGTCCACCTCCAGAAATAGCTCTGCCAGCGCAAGCATAACTTTCCTGATGCTTGACATACCCACCTGTATCTGTATCTACCCACCTGTACCTGTATCTGCTGCCTCTATTGCCTGACACAGATCAGTGACCATAGACACCTTTCCTTCTCCTCCCTCCAGGAGGAGGGTGTCCTGGGGGAGCCACATGCCTCCCCTCGCCCTCCCGCATGTGGGCACGGCGATCAGGTGGATGTTCAGGAAAAGCTGCCTAAACCGTAAGTTCTCCAGGCTGAATTGCTTGGTGGGTTTTAGGACACGATAAACTGAGCTGATGCTTTGAAGATGTCTTTTCAGTATTGTAAGGGAAGCAACTTCTCTGGAATGGACTGAAACAGCTTGGGAAAAATCTTTCTTAAAAGTGGAAGCATTATTCCCAAGTTAAATTTATCACTGAGGCTGTTGTCAGCACTTTTATGCGTGGGGTAGAAATAATACTTGGATGTCTTTGAAAATAGCTCTCAATGTTTTGCACCATGGCATTTCAAGAAATAGTTTTAAGTAAGGCTAATTAACTTCAAAGAAGGAAGGAGTAAAAAGGGTTTTCTTTTTTATTTATTTTTTAGCTAAGTGCTGACTTAAATTAAATGAATCATGAAAAATTAAAATTGTTACAGTGCCACCCCTATAATTTGATCACTGTTTAATTTGATTTTTTGTTTTATTTAATCAGAGCCACAGGAACGAGCTCATTTGTATTGTAAATTACACAACTTCTGCCCTTTATTTCATATACGGTTGATCACTTTTGGCAGGTAAGATTGGATTATCTAATCATTGGCTATATGAAATTGCCATTTAATCAATAGTGAAGGTCAAAATTTCTAAATGTGATCCAGAAACAAAGTATCTAAGGAAGTTAGAGGCTGGTGAAATCCAACTAAACTTTTATATGTTTGAGACATTATTATTGAATATAGGGTCATTATTACGGTAACAAATGGCTGCCTTTATTGTCTCTTGCCACTTACGGTTTGATGGCCAAACCTATGGCTCTGGTTATTGATTATAGCTACTGATGACTTGATGGAGTTAGCTCTTTTGCTCATCAGTGTCTTTGATTGTTGTTTGAGTCAAGAGGTAATGAGTTTTACACTACCTGTTCTGCAAATATGTAGTTAACGGATAGACATCTTCAGTCACTGAATATGTCACACTGAATACAAAGCTATTTTCTTACTCTTTAAAAAACATACCCACACGTATTATTTGATAGTCTGCAGGTAGTGACAGACTGGCAGAATATATTGCATCTTTATTGCCCCATCAGCAGTCGTGTAAGCCAAGTGTC
>NW_008795490.1:4571873-4573958 GCF_000699145.1 Aptenodytes forsteri
TTCTCAGTCGGTAGAGCATGGGAAGCTGAAAAGTCCTTGACTAGTGTAAGCATTACCTAGCAACAACTAAAACGTCGGTGCGTTATCAACTTTGTTCTCATCCTAAATCCAAAACACAGCACTGTACCAGCTACTAGGAAGGAAATTAACTCTATCCCTGCCGAAACCAGGACACCAAGCAATAATACAGCGTCCTGCGCTCTGCCTTTTGAGTTGTGGATGTCTTAGGATGGGGCTTTTGCTCCTTGTTACTTTGCAGATATGTTTAACTTTTTTCTGGATGACTGTTATTGTTCTGAGGTTATGCTGGGGTTCATGACCACACTACTGACTTCCTCTAACTTCTATCACATGTCCACTGCTTTGCTTTGTATGTTGTGACGTCTAGTTTGAATGGCTTCTGCTGTGTGCTCCTCCCACTCTGATGGCATTTATTTCATACCCTTTTTCACCAACACAAATCCAAATATATTCCCAGCTGAGTGTGTCTTGGTAGTCCATTCTCTGCATTTTATTTCAGCTATTCATTTCAGCTTTTTTTTAGATTTTTATTTATTTTGTACAGTATATTCATTTGTAAGAAGGTCCATTAATGCCACATTGGCATAGAAAGGTGAATAGATGACTGAAAGCTTAATTATCACAACACATCTGGAAACAAGGAAGGATAGTGCTGGCTACCCATGCAGAGGATTTTGCTGGGTTATAGAGACAGAGCAGGAAGCTTTACTGAATACTGGTAGGGAAATATGTTGGTTGGAGAAGAGTCTGTTCCTGGCACATATGATGTTCAGTAGGGTGGAGGATTAGGAACAGAGACTGCTGGTTGGTTTTTGACAGTAAATGTAAGAGAGACAAAACTAGCAGTCCAAAGCTGGGGTGAGCAGAAAGTATCTGTATCTGGCCTTGCTTGGAATTTTCTGGAGAAGGGTTTGCTGTTAAAGGACAACCCAAGGTCCTCATGCATCCTACAACTCTTTGTGGAGATATGGGGGGAAGGAACTGAAAAGGATCTTATAGGCAATGCTGAGAAAGAGTTTTACATAAGCAGTTCTTGCTGAGGCTTTATCTGCCTTATTTGGAATTTCCTGTGTAAACTGATATTCTGAAAGCAGCAGATTAAATGAGTCAGAGGAGCAGGACAATCCTGTAGAAGAGAAAGGTGACGACAACAGACCACTGATGTTAGTGATAGGCAATGATAGCTGGATCATAGCAAGTATGTGCTCTGCTCTATGGCTATTCTTAAGAGACCTCCATATCAGAAACTGTTTCCAAATTCATGGCTAAAATGGCAGTTAACAGCAGTATCAGAAGGATTTGGGTTTGCCTTCAGACAAGACCTGAGGCTTCTCCTGGCACAGGAATTGCTACTCCCACCTCTATGTGCCTCACAAAGTGATCAAGGGTTGGTAGGAGTGTGTGAAGCTGAGCCAAATGGCAATGGAGTAGGATAACAGGAAGACAAGTCATGGGACTGAGACATGCGTGTTTCATGTTTTAATTCTCATAACAAACTGCCTCAGCTCCCCATTGACCAAAGCAGATGTCTTGGTAACTCCCTATGTTTCTCTTACTCCGGGAACATGTTTTCTCACTTGCATGTGTTTTCACTGGTAGGAACCATGTTAGTAACCAAATACCCCAATTTCTAAATCACAGGTGTATACAGGGAAATGTTCCAGGTTTTCTTTCCAAATTAACTGTACTCCAAAGTGGTTAAATATAAATAATTACCTGCTGACCTCACATGCAATCAGACACCTGCTGTGTTAATTCTGGACCAAATTCAATCACAATGTAGTAATGCCTCTTTGACCTGAATGAATCCAACTTTTATTGCTTTTGTAGTAATTTTTTCTTCAACTGCTTTTCCTAGCATGAATTTGGTTGTTTTGTTTGTTTCTGGAGCACTGTCTTCAGAGTACATGACAGGATAAGCAAAGAACAACAAAAAAAATCTTTTTTTAAAACACTCTGACATATACAACATTACCAAAGCCACCTTGCTAAAATTTATGTCTCATCTTATTTATTTTGGTGGTAATTTTACTTGGTTCTTGCCAACAGAATTGTAAAACTACA
>NW_008795490.1:4574024-4575726 GCF_000699145.1 Aptenodytes forsteri
AAAATTTTAACTACACAAAAAAAAAAAAAGCAATGAACTTCTCCCAGTCTTCAAGTCATAAAAATAGACTGAAAAAACCGCGCACATGTATTTTGTACAAAAGCTTAAAAGATGAAGCAACAGGTCAAAATCAAGTTGCAAACCTCTCAAGAATAAGTAGACAGTAAACTTGACGTTGCATGATATTTGACATACAGCAAATCACTATTTACATTTTATCCCAAAACATTTACCTGAGAAAAGGTCATGGCGTTAAATTTGGAGACATTTACAGCAATTGCCAAATGTTTACTATCTACATGAATGTCATGCTTCTTAGTCAAAAGAAGGTTGATGCGCTAAATGTCAATTATTTCAAGTTGTTTGATGGCAGCACAGATTGCCAAGCAATATAAAAAGAGGTTTAATAAATATTATATACACTGTTAACCATTAATCTTGCCTAGCAGAGGTTAGAGTTTCACATAGAGAGGATTTATGACAAGCAACAGTGCAGGACATTAAAACTCAATTATTGCTGTCCTGGATGAAGGCATTATCATTAAGGTGTGGAAGCAGTACCTTGTTTCTTCTGATACTGCTGTCAAACTTGGGAAAGCATCAGGGACAATTACATTACTTAGGAAATCATGCCATTATGCTTCTCCTTGCAATATTTTGTCCTTTTTTAGAATAAGCAATGAAAGGACTAGTCAGTACCCTTTGCAAGAAATCTAGAAATTCAAACTGTATCTGCTATTGAACTGTGAACAAATTTATGCTAGGACCTCAGGTTCTTGGAGGTAACCCAAAAGTTATGCCTATAGGAATAGACGTTAATGATGTCAAAATGTTGTGTCTATTAAGTACATGTAAGCTATGCATGTCTAATAACCTACACATCCACCTATTCCAGAGCAAATGTTAGCAGAAAACATTGCTCAGAGGGGAGCACTTGGTCAAGTCAGAACTGGAAACTCCTTGAAAAGAGTTGTAGAAACAAAGCAATTGGGACTTCAACCTTAGAGTCTGATTTCTATACACAGAGTAAAGTTCAGCACATTTAATTGACTGGCTACACAAGTCTGAAGTCCTGGCTGATTCCTGGTGGAGTCAGAAAACGTCATTCCAGAAAGTCCAGACAGAGTATATAAAATATATGTCTTTGGAAAAATTGGGTTCCTTTATTAAGAAAGTCACATGGTGAGTTGTAACATTCCCTGTGATAATGTAACTGTCGCAGTGGTAAGTTTGGTTTTCATCTCTTTGAATCATGGTTTTTCATGTTTTGCTCTGAGTGTCTCTGAGGAAGTCAGCTTGTTACAGGTGATAACCACAACCAGTCCAAAGCTCTTTCAGACTGCCTGCTTCCAAGGCAGGCATTCAAACATTCTTGCAAGCCCCTATACGAATAATAAGGTGTCTCTCTGGGCATATCTGAACTTTTGGCTGCCAAAATCTAGATCTCTTAAGTAGGTATATTTTGCTAGTCTGATTAAAAAAAAAAATCTGATGTGAAATGTTGACTGCTCAATTTTAGCTGGAAGCTCTTTGTCCCTTTATCTAAATATATGTAGAATCATAGAATCATAGAATCCTAGCACTGCAAGTCCACCACTAAACCATGTCCCTAAGCACCACATCTACACGTCTTTTAAATATCCAGGGATGGGGACTCAACCACTTCCCTGGGCAGCCTGTTCCAATGTTGAACCACTCTTTT
>NW_008795490.1:4577472-4585413 GCF_000699145.1 Aptenodytes forsteri
TGTCCCGCACATGCCTTGTGAGCGCCCTCAAGATGAACCGCTCCATAATCTTCCCTGGCACCGAGGTCAGGCTGACAGGCCTGTAGTTCCCCGGATCCTCCTTCCGGCCCTTCTTGTAGATGGGCGTCACATTGGCAAGCCTCCAGTCGCCTGGGAAACTGTATTTATCAGTACTGTATGTACTCATATATACTCTATCTTTAGATAATTCTTGTAGGTCATCAGTTTACTTGTGTAACCTAGAGACTGCAAGCCTTTTTTTTTCAAAGCTGTAAATTGATCATTGCTTTAAATCCTCAATTGAAATGTTGTATCTTAACTTTCTTGCATTTTTTCCTGGAAATTTAATCCAGTTGCCAATAACTGAGCAGAATGCTTAGCGGCAGTGCTCTGAGATGAATTAGGAATTTTCTGTAAGATAAAATAGACAAAGCCAAAAGGAAAATAAATTTTGCTGCACAGCGCATAAATCTCTGACCTCCTTTCTCCATTCCTGAACACACCCCAGATCCACAAACATTGTGAGAGCCCCCAGTGTTAACACCTCTGAAAAGAATGCTTCTAGTCTGTTAGAACATAGAATAACCACCAGAAAATAGTCTTGACTTTTTCACTGTCACTGCGGGTAAAGCTGCCACTGTGATCTTAGCACCACAGCTAAACAAATTCGGGATAGCAATATTTACCTAAAAATTTATATTATCTCTTTTACCATTAAATAATTGAGCAAGTATCAAATAGCAATGTTTCAATTATTCATTAAGTTATTTCACTTACTAGAAAGATGGCTGTAGGCAAATAAGTGTCACTTGTGTTAAACTGTGAACATCTTCATGAGGTTTGCTAATCAGACCTTCACTGCTTAGACCACAGAGGATCTTTATTCATATATGGAAACACAGTAAAATTACTCGGTATTGGCCACAGAACAATTCTGATAACAAGGAGGATGGTTTCCTCTTTCTTCCCTCTCTGTCTTCTGGTAGATGACCTTAAAAGTCTAGTTTATTTGGTGAGATGGCAATAATAATTTTAATGGGTATCAACCTTTCCATAAGAGGTGATAAACTTTCCGTCCTCTCCCCTCCTCGCCTCAACAACCAAGCCCTTTAGCATAGGACAGCTATGATTAGTAGGATATAAAAACATTTTTCTACAGGAGAGCAAAAGGACTATTCCACTATGTACACTCGTGGCTGTATCTATACTAACTAATAGACAACAGTGACCAGAGTCTGTTCTCTGACCCTCAGGGCAAACGCATGTCCTGGCTTACATCTGTCCAGCTAAACTCCCTCCTCCCTGCTCCAAACCAGATGCCCCCATCCATAGTGCTTAGTGGAATCACTTCCTAGCCCAAGCTATCCAGCAGTTCATGCCAGGGCACTGCCTGGGAAAATGGTAGCTGGCTCAGCCACAGCCATGATAGAGAGTCTACTAAAAATTAAGCACTGAGCAATTGCATGGCAGTGCGCAAGCCTTGGTCCTACACTGCAGCTTACTACAATACATGCAGTCTGTATGTCCACTCTTCTCTTCTGTTGAATGTCTTTTCTACTTCTCCATTACTAAACAGTAAAAGCCTGCTTCTCTTCTGGGTTTTGTCTTCTGTTGTATTTTTATATTTTACAGCATTGTTTGCAGATTGAGTGGAGACTTTTCATTTATTCCTTCTTTGCCCTATATAAATAGCCACATAATGTGACAGGCTGTGGATAATCAGGCTGCTTTTCCAATGAGTTTCTTCCACTAGCTAAAAAATGCATTCTCTCATAGCTCAAGTCAGGACAGCATTGGAAAAGTCAAGCTACAACTGGTGTAGTTGAAGCTGAACATCTTTACCCTGCTGTAATTCATTCAGAGGACCTTTCTTAAATTTCCACTACAGCATATGCTCTGGAAGGGCTGGCAGAAAGTTAAATAAGAATGACCCAGGACTGCAAAGATAAATCAGATCCAGACAAGCAAATAATTTCCATGTCTGAGTTAAAACTCTGTTACATGTTTCATTGTATAAGCTATCACAGTGATAGGCTCGCTGTAGGATCCCAAATAGAAATCTTTGAGCTTCTGTGTTTGGTGAAATTGTTTATGGCTTTTCCCTAATTATATTACCAAACACCTACATTAAAGGGTAGTAGATCAAAGCATTCAATAGTGTGAAAATGTAAGTCAAGATGCTCCACAGTCTTAACTCTACTGTTTTATTTATATGCATGAACACATGCTATTGTTTCTGAAGGATGCTTTTCGTCTTGGGTAGGATTTATTTCTGTGTAAAGGTTTTGTTTTTAGTTGTTTTATGAAAGTTAGTAGGAGAAGACTGGACGGCAGGAAGACAAAGACTTAATTGTTTGTTACAGAACTAAAAACTTTAAGGACTCTGGGATAAAACAGAATACAGATGATATACCCTTGACATAAAAGCCACCTTCTCTTGTTAATTAGAGTAGTAAACCTTATGATGTGTTGATTTGTTAGGACTGGAGTGTGTTTGGACTACGTCAAAAGAAATATTAACAGTGATAAAATATGCCGTAAACTCTTCTGAATCTAATGTGTCTGATATATACGTACAACGCTCAATAAAGATAACACTATGATTTTAATGATTCTGTGCTGAAAGTGCAAAATAAAGCTGTGCTTTACCAATACAATACAGTAACTCAGTTTGTTATGGAGTCATGCATATGGTATATACTTAACTAATGAACAGCTCATTTAGCTGATTTGGAGATAAAAATAATAGTTCTTTGGAAATATTTCCAAAGTTGGCAAGTTAATACCTGACCTCCATCCTAGATTTGTTAGATGCATTTAAACAGCATGTAAAGTGCAGAAATCGCACAGCAAAAAAAAAAGTGTTAGCTAAACAATCTTTATCACTAAAATCAAAATACTAACAACAAATCACTCAGGTTCTCCTCACAATCCTGGCTTGACAGAAACAAGATGTAGGTCATGTATCAATAATCACAAACAATTAAAACTGTAGTGAATTCTTACAGATATTACAAGGTAAGTCTACTTTTAAGCAGATCATCTATATCTTTTTACAGTCAAAAAGGCACTTCTAAAATATGACCCTTCTAAAGCGGACTTCCAAATTAGGTCAAATGAACTTCTTTACAACACTTTTTTCTCTCCATCAGCTATAAAAGGAGTGAATAGTGACTAGCTCATGATGCTGTAGACTTGTAAATTTGGTAAGATAAATTTGCCTTCAATTTAAAGATTCAGTAATAAGTGGGAAATAACTGTTCCATATTTATTATTTCCCTAGTACTGTTGCAGTGTAACAAAGGATGTTGCTGTATAATAAACAATCTGCACTGAATAAGGCAACTTCTTTTGTGTGTGCCCTAAAGGAAGGGGAGAAATTACTGTATTGGTGAATGTGTGTAGGCACCATCTTACATTCCTTCAAGGTATCCCACTAGTGTTTCTATGAACCGCACAGTGCACTCGTTCCACCAGGAATTCAGACATCCTTCGTGAATGCACTGGCAGACTGTTTACAGCAACTTTATTTCAAGTTAGCCAGAGGGCCCGGCTCCTCACCAAGGGAAAGCCAAGAGCAATTGTGCCTATGGCTCTCCCCAGCTAGCAGGAGGATCTTCTCCCCAGGTCAGGGAAGCCAAAGACCTGTTTGAAAAAGTATTCTGTTATCTCTTTTCCACATGTCTAATGTTCTGAAAAGTGTTGGTGCTATTTCCATCAAGGTTTATATTTCCTTCCTCCTTTCTCCCCACCACTCCACCCCCACCCCCCATTTTAACTTCTTACTGTTCCCTGTCCAGATGGACATGCATTGGAGAAGAAACTCCTTAACTGACAGTCATAAACCAAGTATATGCAAACTAAGCCAAAGCAAATTGCTCATCTTTCAAGAGCTCACCTTTGTCAGAGGCACAGAAAAAAAAAGAAAAAGTGTCATTCTTTGGAAGATGGGGGATTTTAATACCAAGATCTTTTTGCTATTTATCTTGCCAGGAATTGCACTGATTCCAGCTTAAATATTTGAGTCCTTCTTTGTAAAAAATCCCACTGACTTAAAAAAGAGTTTAGAAGAAGTGAGGACTTCATGATTTGGCTCCACTCAGGATCAACAAACTAAACAAACCATCTATTAATGAGTTTTTTCAAATTTGCTCTCTGCTTTCACCTCAGCATGATTGTCTCTGTGTATATGCATGTGTGCACACACACACAAGGGAGTTGTCTCTGTTTGTGTATATGCATGTGTGCACACACACACAAGGGAAGCAGAAGGATCTTGCTGCCATTTCCTGGGCATCCCTTAAATCTACGTTGCTTTTCTCTCTAAATTAAGATTGAACAGTGCTGATACTAATGCTCTTCTTACCCCAGCATTAGAATATCTCTTTGTCCTGCCACATTTGGGGTTTAATCCCAATACACGGGATTACTGTGGCTCTTTATACTTTCCTAGGTACAGTCCTGGTGGCATCAAGGGTTGTGCCTGTACTCATTTTAAAAGAGCTCTTTCTCTTCGCTCTTGGTGAATTGCTGTCAAAGGCTGTTGAGACCACGGTTGTCCTACAATATGTTGTTTTTGAACCAAAGCTTGTGTCATCTGCTGCACTGTTAGTAGTAGGAGAGTTTGTTAAGCTACAGGTCTAATTACTATCTTGGAGTGTCTTCTGAAGAACTTCAGTATTTAGACTTTTGTGATTTAGTGGCATTTCTATCCTTTTCTGTGTATTCAAGGTTTTTTTGTTCATTTGTTTTGTCATGGTTTTCACAGCTTAGACCATGAGGCAACACTGTTCAATGGGGTTTGCTGATTTAGGTCTTCTGCTTATATATCTGGGTAGCTGAAGCCTGTGGTTCTGTAGATATCTTTCTGTAGGCTAGCAAGCTCAGCTAAGCCTCTTGACTATTGTCATTTGCTTTGGCTTGTACTAGTCCAGACTGCTAGTCATAGGCATGAAATCCCAATTCTTTGCAACCCAATAGAGTTCCTTGATTACTTGTGGTGAGCCATTAGCTGAAACAAGCTCATCATGAAAAGAAAATCTGATGCGCATTGCCATGGTATGATTAATCCCAGTGCTGAATAACATGTTGAATTACTTCAAAAATTAATTTTAATTAACTAACTATCAGTAATAGTAGTTTCCCTTTGTTCAAATAGGTCAATCTATGGTCAGTTGTTGCCAGGCTCTGCTAGATTCATTACAAACTATCTAAGGTCCCTTGCAGCTTTGTCCTGATATTTTGCACCAATGAAATAGTCTATGACTAGTTCTTCTGACTGTACATTCATGGTGCCAGTAGTATGTTTGTCTTGTCCATCTTTTACCTAGCAGCATGCACAGGGATTCAAAGGCATTTTCTTTGGGATCACTGTTTAATCTTGCATAAATAATAGTCCCTTTTACACAGTAAATCTGTTTTTCATTTGAACATATTTTAAATGCCAAGAGAACCTGTTTTAGGGCAGAAAAGCATGATTGTGCAAGTCTTTTTATTTTCTTCAAAGAGATTCAATACTTTATTTCTTCCTGATTTTTTATTTCTTTCTGATTCCATCATTTATGCTTCTGGTTTATGTACAGATACACAAATATTTTGTGGTATCACGTGACCCTCTTCCTCCCAAAGTCTTCCTCCACTTTTCAGAAAATCTTGTCCTCCCATGAAACTTGCAGGAAAATATCTGTTAGAGAACACTTTCTTTCTGTTTTGATATGCTTGCCATTTCTTATTGAGATGCTTTTTACATAGTTATCATGCTTTCAGCACACCTTTTCCAAACATTGAAAGTATTGAAAGGATAACCCATTGCAATCATTCCAGCTGATCTGCTGGTGTAGGACTGAATATACTTGCTGTGAAAATCTTGTCAATCATACCACTGAAAGTCGGGAGGCTCACGCTTTGGCTTGGACCAAAATCCCTTGTTGCGTCTCTATATTCATCTCCTCCATGACCTTCCAAAAGATCTTTTCCAATGCTGTGGATCTTCCTGTTGATGGCAGTCATCCTGGCTCACGTGCCATGGTACTATGTTTGAAAACAGATGTTAACCCAGACAAAATGCATGTGTGCTTCTGAATTGTATCAGCCATACACAGATGACAGTAGATTTTCTACAAATTTCATTATTTTAATTCATGATGTTATTTTTGCTTGATACACTGGGACAGGGGTTTTCATAGAGGATTTTGGTACTCATACTTAATATTGCTTTTCTTCACTCTGTGGAGTGAAGGTCTTATATTGCCTCCTAGTCTTTCTGATGAAAGTGATGTTAATTATGTGGTATGAACATGTGGCATAGAACTTTATATTTCTCTGAAACGTGTCTTAATGGCATGAACAAGATGATGGATTTTGTGGAATTTTATTCTGGTTTTCTTCTGAACTTAGACTTTCTTGAATGTCTGTATTGCAATAGAAACACTATATATTTAGTTTTAGTTTTGTCCCATTAAGGACAAACCTCTCTGTATGTGTGTTATTGTTGTCTTCGAAATCACACTTTGTTATTGTCAACTCTCATTGGGTCCTTCCTCCAACCATTCTCCTGGTAGATCCATTCTCCAGGTGGGTTCTTGGTTTATCATACACAATTTCAATTTCACAGAGGAAGTTGCTCAGAAAACAATGGGCTCAGTTATCTCAAATAGCCCATGACGATTTCTTTCTCATCTGTATCAGTCTGCAAATATCATGCCAGGTGAGACATATTGGAAATGAAAGCCCAGGAGGGCTTCATATCACCTTTCTGCTGAGGATTTGGGAAAGAACAGTTTCATTAACATTTGCTTAGTTTTGTTCTCAGCAACGCAATCCAAAGTCCATGGGCAGTAAGTTATTTCCTTTGTAATTCTGATATCATGTTTAAACTGCTCACATGAATGGAGATCCACACAGGACAGGGTAAATGAAACAAGCCTTTTGTTTAAGACTTCGCAAACATAATCTTCAGTCCCAGCCATTCAGTGCCGCACGTTTGCAGGCACACGTTGATGCGAAGTGGTAGCATCCAAGAGTCATTTCCTGTGTATCTGTTAAGGTATAATAACACATCAGTTATCTAACCCGCCTGTGTTTAATAGAACAGTTGCAACATTTTGTTCAATAGAAGGGGAATCTTCATCAACCTGAATGCATATGTGCATGCTTGAGGATTTCAGTGAAAATCGTATTAAAAAAATCCAAAAGATTTCAGTATCTTGATTTTATAGATTTTCAGATACTGAAATATATACAGCAATTTATGTTAAAGAATATTATTCTGAAGCTCCATCAGTTCTCATATAGCAAAACTGAATACTCATCAAGTAAAATATGTCAAACTTCCTTTTAAAAACAAAGTACGATCTGTTGTTTTTATAAGCTACTGTTCAGGCTTGATGGTTTTAATGAAACTTTGGCTGTCTGAACTCCACTTGAATCCACTGGTAAGCACTGATATAAAAACTTTTCTGCTTTATGTTAATACAAAGGTCTGGGCCATCTTCCAAATCAAATGAAACATGTCCTGGGAATTGGGCCTGAAATTTAAACCTGAGCACCTAATATTAGTAGATAAATGACACACCAAAACCAATATTTCTGTTTGTTTGCCTAATAGTGGCACACTGTATGTACTCACTGGCAATCTGTTTAAGAGCAAAAATTGATAGACCACAACATTGTGCCAGAATAGGCTCAATTATTTTTTTAGGCACCTAAATTTGAACTAACTAGTCTATTTTTCTGTGTGTCGTGGTTTAACCTCAGTCGGCAACTGAGCACCACACAGCCGCTCGCTCACTCCCCCCACGCCCCCTGCTGGGATGGGGGAGAGAATTGGAAGAGCACAAGTAAGAAAAACTCGTGGGTTGAGATAAAAACAGTTTAATAATTGAAATAAAATAATAATAATAATGTAACAATAACAATAATAATAATAATACACAAAGCAAG
>NW_008795490.1:4585922-4599867 GCF_000699145.1 Aptenodytes forsteri
GTAGAGCATGGGAAACTAAAAAGTCCTTGGCTAGTGTAAGCATTACCTAGCAACAACTAAAACGTCGGTGCGTTATCAACTTTGTTCTCATCCTAAATCCAAAACACAGCACTGTACCAGCTACTAGGAAGGAAATTAACTTTATCCCTGGTGAAACCAGGACACTGTGACAACGTGCAATTCCCATTGTTACTAATTAAGACACATACTTTATAGTACATTTTGTGGAAGTCTTTTAAAACACTTCATTAGCCCCTTCTACCAGAGCAGTATAACAACTTGTTGCTAACGATCAGTTGTTATTCCATGGTGTTTATGTAATGTTTGCACAAGTATTTTTTTAAGATGCAATTTCTGTTTAGATAATTGGTGAAATCCAAATGCTAGCAATTAAGATATCTTACAGTTCAGCTTATAGCAACAAGACAGTAAGTTTCACCCCTACAAGCTAAATTCCTGGCAAAGGTGACGTTAGGAATTCCATTCCAAATAAAGCGATCAATCAATATTCCTCCTCTGTTTACTCTCCAATCTTTAGAACTGATGGTTACGCTGGCTAGATGGATTTACTTAGAACAGTGAAAGACATTCAGAAAGTCCATCCAATTTCTTGATTTATTTGCTATTGATGCATAAAATAAGCTTGTCTGTGAAATAGCCATGTTGAAATTGCTGTTCTCATGCATTTTTCATTGTTATTATTCGGCTAGACTGACTCTTGAGGGTCAGATTAAAATTCATTCATCTAAAGCTGCGCTGGTGACAGTAGATAGCCTCAAATTAGCTCTTCCAGTTAATATCTGTACCAGTATTTGTAAAACCATTAGTACTGAGAATATTCTGATTGGGCAGTGCGTGTTTTAACAGAAATTCTTTTAACCTTCTGTGCAATGAAAACTCAAAAAGCACTGCTTGATATTCTTGACATTTAATTCAGCCTATGCCAGCACAACATTGTGGTCTTCACAAAGTCATTTATTGCTGGTGGTGAGAGGTCATTGCTTGTTAGATAATCACATCCCTTCCCTGCAATACTGGGCATATACATTTAATACAATTATAAAGCTTAACACTTACATAGTGCTTTTCTTCCAATTGCTTTACAGACATTATGTAATTAAATTCTCAGCATTCTTGGGAAATAAGCTAACTCCTTATTACAAACAGGGATATTGGGCCAGAGGCAATAGCAGCATTTTCAAATATAGTCTTTAATTTTTAAGCTGAAATTGGAGCTGAGCGTGTCTGAACATCAGGCTGTGTGGCATCAAAATTACCAGTCATTTTGAAAGCTGTGGTATAAAATGTGCTACCATAGGTCACTGAAGTAGCTGGGATGAGAAATAGGATTGAAAATCCAGTCTTGATTCTTTAGGCTTAGAGTGAGATACTGAAATCTTTCTTTCGTGTAGATGGATTCTGCAATCTGTATTGAGGCAAAATGCCAGCTGCCTTTGACTGAGTATACACAGGCAGGCACTGTAGAGCACATCCATCGCTTCCCATCTTTGGATGACAAAAGGTTTCTGATAAATAGTCTTAATGTACAATCATGCTTAAGCTGTAAGTCAACTTACTCTGAACCTCACTGAATCTTTTGCCTCGCAGGAGCATACCAGAGAGCACGAAGGAGGGCAGCAGGAGAGCAAGCTAATGCCCGACATATGGAGTGAGGCTGCTCCATAGGAAGCAAGAGAAGGCAACAGCTGTCTGGAAGCCCAGTCTCCACTTGCAATCACTGTCCCTCAGCATCACCAGTTTTGACAGCAGCAGGCACAGGAGAAAGCACTGCCTTTTGTGGGAGCACCAGCACAGGGTGGCACCTTCCTCCGGGGAAAACTGACGAATTGGACTGAAATATTTCATGGGCCAGATTGACATTACTGGCTGCCAACTGAGCTGCACAGTATCCCTTCACCTCCCTCTCCCCCTTCCCCAACAGTTTCATTTCCAATGCCTTCTGTCTCCTCTCACCCTCTTTTTTGTCTTCTTGTTCCGGTCACAGCCCACCACTTCACAATGCACATGCTACATTCCCTGACACTGTTGTTCCCAACTCCTTATTCAACACCCGCCTCTCCCTGAGCTGTTGTTGCCCTTTGTTCTTCTCTTGCTTCTTCGAAGTCCTTCTTGAGACCTTTTCCATAATGCTAAAACTGGTTATACTTAAGTAACTAACACCATCCTTGTAGTTAAATGCCACCTTCATCCTCCTTGACTTCTCCTTGGATTTCAACATTATGGTAACTGCCTTGAAATATTACCTTCCATTTGTTTTCACAGCTCAGTCCTCTACTGTCTCGTCTCCTACCTCTCAATATTTATTTAGGTCTCTATTCAGGAAACTGATTAAATGCATTTCTGTTCAGGGCAACAATGAATCATATGCGCATATGCTTAGATAATGTATTGAATAAAGATGCCTTTCTGACCCAGAGCCCAAGCAGCTGTTTGGATGTTCCTCTTTGCCATTCTTGCCATTGGGATCAATAATCCATTGCTCTGCACAATACCTCTCAGTATTTCATCATTAAGAAACCTCCCTCTCTGCTCCCATCCTGCTTCCCTCTGCCCAATGCAAGTGTCAGAGATAGACTCGCTTGTACATCTTTGTGAGTTTCCATTGTTGATTTAATCTTCTAATGGCCAAAATTGAACTAGGCCTTCTTCCTTAAGACCTCATTTTGTCCCCTTTGCTTTCCTCTGTGAAGAGTGTTCTCATGTTCCTAAGTCACCCTCTGGGTGCATTCTCAGTCTGAAATCATTACTTGCTATACTTGAGATTATAATAAAACAGACAAGATGATGTTCATCAGTGTTGATTATCGTGAGGCTGTTTATCATGTTCTAGTATTTCTGTATTGTATTACTCATTTCTGTCTGGTGCTGTACTGTAGGCATGTTTTAGGCAAAAAATAAGAACAAATATTCCCTGGCCTAAAATCTTATACTCCAAATTGAAGCACGTCATTAAATAAACTAACTCATAAGCTCCATGCTGAGGGATGTAATGCAGTTACAATTGCAGGGTTAGGAGTCTGCTTTGATGATCCTGTATTTGTTCTGCTGCTTCATTTTTTTTTTCCTGTTGTGGGTTTTAATATGCATATATATATATATATAAAAATCGTGGTGGAGTAAGGATGGGTTGGCAGTAATGGCACAGGGAAGAAACTAAATGTCAGGAGTTTCAAACCCTGCTGAAATCAGGTAGTGGTTCTACTCCCTTCAGTAGGCTTTAGATCATGTCTCAAGAGAGTGAGGCAAGCACCTTGGGACAGAAAGTCTACTAACCAACCAAGCCAGACAGTTTGCCAGCAAATGTAAAGGACATGGAGGATTAAATTTTCAGAGGTGGTCAAGTTTGGATATTAGGATGCTACTGAAGAAATTAAATCCATGTTAGTAAATGAGCATCTCTGAGAAAAAAGTGTTTGGATCTGAAGCAGCCTGCACTACAAGCCATAGGTGTGTGTGAGGCAGTTGGTGTTGCCTTGCCCAAGCTTGGGAGAAGGAGTGGAAGGGGTTATGGACCCAGCTGGGGACCAGGGAGCAGCTCTGGGCACATGGAAGCTTGTTATATGCCATCACAGAATTTCTGCCAGGGGTTTCTTGGCTTTGCTTTCTGTGAGCCATCCAGCTCACAGCCATACATAGCATTGTATGTTTATCCAACATAAAGCAGCGAGGTATAGATACGCATGGTAGGTGTACCCAGGACACAAAGTCCATCTGCACGGGAAAGCACAGTGCCAAGCAGACCAGTAGATCTGTGGTAGCTCAGATGTAGTCCAAAGTGAATGAATTGTGGCCCTTGGACTCAAGCTGTCTTGCAACGAGCCAGCTGATGCCTCTCGCACCACAGTGTCATCGTGCCTTCCTTTGGCTTGGGAAAGGTGACTGACAGAGGTAGTGGGATGGCTTCCATAGTGTGACTCACTGCATGTTCCCTGGTGGTGTGAAGGCCATGGCTAAAGTTTCAGATATATGGTTAGAGATTTAAAGATGCCACTCTGGAGTGAAAACTCAATTATTTTTTAACATAAACCGAAGTGCAGGTTATATAACAGAGCACAATCTAAGTGCTAATAAAAAATGTAAACACCATTGCCATCTTGTGGCTTAAAGTTGCTTCAACAGACTTTTACAAACGGATTATATACTCCCTCTGATGTTCTGTAAACATAACACATTTTCAATTAAATAGGCGAATCAAAGTGGCACAACACAGAAACAATGTCCAGACCTGCACATCAGAATCAATTACAGGAGTGGAGAAACAATCCTATTTGTCTAGAAGGACTAATCACGTGGCCAGCCGTCGGGAGCTGAGAGTGCACAGATCATTATTGAATAAAATAGCACTAGGAATATTTTGCTCCGTTGAAATAAAAGCACATTCTGCAAGAATAAAACTTTTGGATGATTCTCCTTCATTTTTTGAGAAAAAATTACTCATGTATAAAGAATGAGCCTGTGATGTTTAAAGCAAATACTGCTTAGACTCCAACAGGGAAAAACGTGCTGCTTTTTAAAATAAGTTCTATATTATACAATATTAGACACAGAGTGCTCCAGTTGTATGCATGTCTGCAGGAACTATGTTTTGATTCTTTGTTTTCCAGTTTCATAGCTGCCTCTGCAACTGGTCCTCTGAGCACTGTTAGAAATAGGATACAGTATTAAATAGGGAATGCTGTCCTAGATCAGAGGAGTGGTCTGTGTGTTTTACACATGAAGTTCATTGGAAACTTAATGTTGAATGATTGTTTTACAAATTATTTAATTTTTGTAAATTGTTTAGCCAAATAAATTTTAGGAAACTATGTCAGAGCACCAGATTTCATTTTCTTTTTCTATCTTCAGTGACCAATAGCTAATGAATAGAACTGGGCAGGAAACAATGTCTTCATCCCATTGAATTGTGATTTTTCAAGACTTCTGCTCTGTGCTTGTCAGACCTCAGACCCAGAGAAGGTTTTTTCAGACTTAGGGGGAGACATTGGCCATAGGTTGGCCAGTAGTCTTGTGTTTATGGCACTTGATCGAGATGCTTACAGCCAAGATGAAGGTCCTCAATTGCTGTTCTCTTCCCCCCATATTCAGTATAACATCATTGTTCATTGCTACATTGTTAACTCTTAGGGGATTTTTATCTCTGTCTGCTCTTGACCAGAAAGTCTAGCCTAGACAGAAAAAGCTTCTGCCAATAAGACATTCTCTGTTTTTTCCAATGCAAACTTTGGCTTGGTTTGGGTTTTTCATTAACTGTTTTTTTAACTTTTTTATTTAGCAAAACTTCTCGACTTTAACAGTAATATTGTAACAAACAACATGTGAACAATTTAAATGTAACAAAAGACTGATGACCAATGACCCGAAACTATAAAGTTCAAATATGAGACATTTTGATCTGTTTAGTAATTCCATTTCTGCAGTCTTTTAGTTTGGGAAAACATTAAAACCCTGTTCAGAGTTAATTTAAATTTATGCACATTCTGAACTCTCTCTTTATATATATGTCTCGTGTCTGTATATATGATTTCTTAGAACCTATCGAAGCCCAAATCCTATACAGCACACCCATTTGATTAATGTAGAGCCATGAATTTACCTTACTCTTCTGAGACAAAGGCTGTGATTGTATAATGTAGTAATAACATCTGTGAATTTGAGCCTGATGAAGAAAAGAGTATAGCATCTAAAATGTATAATATTCCTAGACTGTTTTCTTTGAGAAAATATTTACATTGGTGAGATTAGTTTACATGTGAATGCTACAGGGATTCTTGCTACGGGCACGAGTTGTGTACTTTTCTGTGAAGGTCAGGTTTAGGTTACTTGTAGGGTATAGGTTACATTTTTGTTTTACAGTGCCCTATTGAGGCTGCAGCTGCCATGGCAGGCAAACAGTATACTGTCTGGATTGAACCAAATCGTTATCACCATCTAAATCCAAATATAAAATTGTGCCTAGGATTACAGCACTTGCTGCCCCTGGTGTGACACTTAAACACAAGGTACAAAGATGCCAGACATTCAGTAAGGGGGCCACCTGAGCCAGCTGCTAGGAAATGTCAAGAAGGAGATGCTGCTCTCCTGGCAAACAGAAGCTTCTCCCTCCATGTCAGGCTCATTGCAATAAGTCATCTTCCTTTGGCTAGGGAGAAGGAAAAATGGCTTGGTTGCTAGATAGCGTGCTTTTTTGGGAGACCCAAGTTACAGATCCAGCTGTAGCAAATACTTGTGTCTCCTACATAGAGTAAAACAGCTTCTATAAGAAAAATTGAGAGTAATTACTTCATAGCGCATAAGAAGCTAGTGGTCAGAATGTGCTCCTAGGAGTTAGATGTTGTAAATCAACATAAGGAAGGATATAAATAAATGTAAGTCACTCTCATCCCAGGCTTCCTTTCTTCTGCTTTGCTGTGTTTAAGGGCTGATCTGTCAGATACCTTCTAGTAGGTAAAGTAGGCAGCCCTTGGTGATGAACTCTCCTGAGGTCAAAGCTTCTGGCCTTTGAGTGCACTGAGAAGGACCAATGCCAGAAATTTACTTCCTTGGGATTGAGATCTTCCAGTGCTAAGCAGACACTTATTGCAGGTTTGGAGAGGCTTAAATTTTTTGTTCCATTATCAGTTAGTTCCTTCACAGACCACTTGTACCTAAACAAATATATATATCTTTAAAAAATGCATCTTGTTGAATTTTACCAATCCCCATTGTGATATTTCAAGTATTTTCATCAGTCTCACTAAGAATACAAATACTGTACATGCAGTTTGCTCATTTACACAGGAGAGAGTTTACCGAAATTCACACTAAATTTATGGACATAAAACTTTAATGGATTTTGCCCGACATTCCAATACGCGTTGCTAACAGATCCTACACATACGAATCCAATAACAGATGAAAAATTGCAGGTTATGGACTAGGCTGTAGATTGCAAATGTGTGATCTAGACTATAGCCTACAATTTTTGGTCCAATTTTTGAAAATAGCACATAGCTATAACATCCCATAAGCAGATCAGAAAAGAGACTGTAATTCAGAGCCATGCTTACACTTTGGTTTCTTTCTTAATCTCTTTTCAGTCTCAGCTCTGTTGGCTGGTGTACAGAGAGGAAGGTAGAGCTATTCCACAGCTCTTACCCATTGCAGGGGATCCCTCATATATTGTAATATGATGGTGCACTTGTAGCAACCCTCAGTCACTTCAATGTCTCTCTGCCTTTTGGCCTCTTTGCTTAAGCAGAGCCTGGGAAGGTGGAGTCTATAACATGACAGTGTAATGAGTCGCCTGGCTGCAGGAGACGGATGACAATATATTTCTAGGGTATAACATCAGTATTGGTAAATTTTCAAACATCACCCATTGCTATCTCGTATTCTTTTAGAGATATATTAACTCCGGCACAAGCTGCCATAGATCTAACCCTAGGAGTCTGATTGTGGGTTTGCACCCCATGCTTATTTAACACACATTTGCTATGTGTCTTCACATAAAGCCATTAGGCAAAAAAAAAACCTCTTTGGCAATTGTGCTTTTTTTGTCTGAAGTGCTGTCCAGTTTCCTAGTAAAAGATCCTTGAAAGACATAGGATTATGTAAACATTTCTGTAATATGTACACATCCATGCAGTAACTTAGTATTTAAGAATATATCATATATTCTTTACACTTCACTTTAATGTTTTCCTTTTTTCAGCTGAACAAGTGTCATGCTCTGCATTTGTTGGTTTAGATATAATTCTGTTGCTAATTCAGTGCCAGAAATTTTTGATGGTTTCCTTGGGGAAAATGACTACTTAACTTGGTATATTCAAGGCAATAAGGATTTGGTTGCATTTTTCAGCATCTGATAGTTCATTGCTGTAGAATACAAAGTATCTTCCATTATTTCCCACATTAATATGCAGGTGAGAGGAACAGAAACATGGTTGGTTGTTTTCAATACAATGTCATCTAACTATAGTAAAAATATGGCAATGCCAATCCACCTTATAACACTTAGAAGCTACTGATTCACCACTGATATGTGTGGGGAAAAAAAGTGGCTTCAGTTTTGAGGGCAAACAGAACGGGCCATTCTAGCTACTGGCAAACACATGAAAGATATTAATTGAAATGTCATGACTATTTTTAGAGTTCAAAGGACATTATCTTGCACTGGTGGAATGAAGCTCAAATTGAAGCTCTGATGACATTTTAATCCCTTTGCTAGTTATAATATTACTGGGGAATAAGGATTATTTTTTTGGTTTTAGCTTAAAACAAATGGGATATTTTAAAAATAAAATTATTCAAATGTGTTAAGTACTGATTCCCGTAGCCGTAATACTGGCCTAACAGTTTGCTACAGTCTTAAGACTTCAAGTAACCGTGTACCTAATGCTCATGAGAATTACAGTAACACACACTTTTGTAGGAAAATGGCTAAAAATAAAGTTATTTAAAATGTAATTGTATCTGGTCTGTGCAGGGGTAAAGGGTTGTAGTAGCTGTGCATTAGTTACTTTAGAGAAAGGTAGTTATATGCAATAGGTTTGAAAGGAATCAGTCAGTGATCTCTGACTCAGATTAGAAAGGAGTTATGCCTTCGCTGCAGGTAATACATTTAGGTCTAGTAAATATAGGCTACCTTTTAAACTAGGACAACAGGAGCTCCTCCAAAATGTGGAGAAAAATATCTTAAAAATGCTGGCTTCCATTGTGCATTTTAGAAACCTACAAAACTTAATTTCTTTCTCAAAAGATAACAGATTTTTCATCAGGTTCCTGGAAAGGTGCCATTTTGGAGTCCACATGCTTTTTCTTGCCTCTTTATATCAGAAAAATAATTAAATATTTTCTTCCCTCCCCCATCCAGGATAGTTCAGAATTTTGTTGAGTAAAATATGGTCACTTCTGTGCCAATTTGAAAAAAATCCAGTTTTGACATAACCAGTTTTTTTTTTTTGTTGGGTTTGTGGTTTTTTTTGGTCTCATCTGGGCCTGCCATAAAATTTGGAAATGTGTGAACTTGTCTTTCCAATTAAATAACTTTTTTTTTTGTTCCTAATTGGGACACCGATGTGGCTATGGCTACCACTTAAACAGCAAGCAGACCCATCGATAGCTTCTCTATAGGGTTCACAACCAGATGGTGGCAAATACCCCACTTCACTCAGACTTCAATAGCTAATCTGTTTCATAAGCCTCAGGATGCATTTTTCAGTGAGCAAAAGATGTTCATGGTATGATGAAAAGAAATGAAAATGCCCTTGCTGAATCAAAGGGCTATTTTTTAACATTTCAGGACTCTCCCACCCAGAAAGCAATACAATGTGTACCTGGCCAGATACGATTCTTGTGACAACTGCCTCTCACACATACTGTATTTCTTATTTCACTGAGTTAAAGCAGGCTTTCACTAGCAATTTGCTACTGCCTCACAAGAAAACCTGCAACTACTTTTTCTAAAGTTAAAAAAATAAAAGTAGACCATCTTTAAAATGAGGCAATTATTAAGTAGAGAAATGCAGGGTGAATTCTTAAACCAGAAAGCAAGGAAGGTTTCCAGCAATTTTCAGATAATCATATTTTCTCAGACTTGTGTGCTCTGAAAAATTTCTTTTTATACTGAGGACTACATCTTAAAGAGAGAGTGATATGCTGGTGCATGCTATAATAACTCTCAGTTCCGTGGGTTAACTTCCTTCTTGTTTGTTTTTCCTAGTGAACACAAGACATTGCAGGATGCTGAATATTGCCCTACACAAATTACTGAAAATCTCAATCTGTTAGATTTAGAAATTGACACAAAATTGTTCTTCTGTAAATAGGGTCTGGGATCAAAAGTGATACAAGTAGAAATCTACCACTTTGCTTAGAAAAAATTCCATTTATAGTCAATGAAAAATTTACTTCATTGAAAAGGTTCAGCTGCTGAGACAGAGCAGAACACCAAATTACCTCAATCATTTACCATTGCAGACCTTCCTAAAAGGCTGCTACAAGCAAAACAGAAGTCTCCTCCCGCTTCTTTGTTAATGTCTGCAAGAAACTGTCACAATTTGGATAAGGGACTTCCAGAAACAATTGGTGTAAATGCATTTAATTTGAAATGCAGTTTAAACTATCAACCTGTACCTTTTTCAAAAGCAGTTTTTTACCTTAAAGTGTACATTGTTTTACTGCTCTGACAACTGGATCATTTACTTGCAATGCATATTAAGAATTCAGATAGCAAATATGTGATGTTCCCAGGCAGATTTTTAATGGAAAGTGAAATGTTGCACTTGGCCAAGCTTCGGTCGAACTATATCAGTTTTGGCAGGTTGATGACGCCAAAGAATTATGAGTCAGACAAAGAAAGAATTGGGGGAAATATACCTTATGAGCAACTTACTGTCGCAATGCTTTTCTTGTGTCTCTTTCGTTCAATAATTTGTGAGATTTAAGAATTACTTTCCTTTTTATCAACACGTGATTGTAAGGGTATGCGTGATAGTGACCGCATGTCTTGCTCAGCCACAACTTTTGTGAAAATGTATGAATAAAGTGGGATCAGGTCATCATCTGGCCAAAAAGTCTTAAACATTTATTCATTGACATATTTTAGACCATTTTGAACCCATTCTGTTTGAAGTGTTATTCCCTGGTAATTTCTCCTATTTACAAGTATAAATCGGATCATTGGCTGTTTCATATTGCCCACTGAAAGATGCATAGTACCTTAAGTTTTATAAAGTTAATGTCTTCAGCCATAAAATAAATAACTTGTATTCACTTTTGATAGGGAAAAATTTTCCAACAAAAGGTAGTATTAAGTGCTTTAACTTTATTGCCTTTATTTAACTGTCTCAGAGGCAGTTCACTTGAAGAACAAACACTGTTCATCACCATTTCATCACGAACACATTTCATCACCACTGTTGGAGGTATAAGCTAGAATTAACCCTTAGGGTAAGAGCTGAGCCAAAACACTGGACTATCCATGTGAAACAGTTTAACAATGCTTATTAGCAGGATGCATTTTGTCTCTTTATCTAAATAATGCTAGTGAGGAAGAAATACATCATGGCTTGGCATGTGTAAGATTTTAGGGAAATAATTTACCCTTAGTATGTGGAAGCCGTGAGAAAACTATGTAGCCTGTCCCAAGACATTGCCAATAAACCATTAAGTTATGTTATGCCAGCTTTTCTCCTATGTATGATACTTCTACCTAACTGCAAAAAAATTTTAAAGGCAGAAAATGGGGCTCGGTGCTAAGTGTCTTGTACTTGAAGACATTGACTTGCTTCCTATTTTGCCCCAGGTTTGCTGTCTGATCTTGGGAAAGTCATTTAGGCTCTGCGGTTTGGTCTTCCATCTTTAACAGGTCCTAAGTCCCAAGAGGTGACGAAAGGTGTTTGCATTTAGTGCTTAGAATCGCAACGGGTGGTACCTTTGTCATGCTGTGGCATGTCTTAAACCTTATCTTGGCCCTTGAGCTAGCATTGGAGTTACATACTTACCATAGCCTAAAACAGGAGGTCTGAATATGCTCTTCTCTACCTGCTCGCCATTTAGAAGCGCTCCTTAAGGGCCCAACTTTGCACTAGCAAAGCAGCAAGAAAAATATGATTTTTAACTCCAGTGTTATCAGCCTTTACTGAACTAGAAAGAGTGCTGTGCATCTCATCAGCAGGCTGGCAGTCTCTTCTTTCTGATGACAGAAATGTCTCGTTTCCAAATCAACAAGATGAGAATGCCACTAATGCGGGAACGCTTGTCTTGCAGGTTGGCTTTTGTAGACATGGGGGCAGTTATTTGCATGGAGCAGCTAAAAGAAATTGAAGAAGAGACGAGTAACGAGGCAGAGTGTGCAGGATACTGCCTATGTGGAGTTTTCTGTGTATTTTATAATACTAAGTGAATATTAATATCTGTTGTGTATTTCTCTGTGGTTGAGAAATGCTTGTAGTTGAAGACATGGCTGCATTGCCTGTACCATGGATATCACTAGTACCAATATTTATTAGCTTATAGCAACTCTAAGGATAGTTTCTTAAGATATATTTTGGTTGTCTTTTAGTCATGCTCTCCAGTCAATAAGTAGATGCCTCTTCCTACTTTTAAATGACTAGATCAAATGAAGGTAGTAGATTAAGCATTGCCACTATGATCCTGATGCAATTTTTGTACGTGTACTTCTGCAAATTTTAGTTCAGAGATTGTCAAAAGAAACTTTTCTAACGTTTCTTCTGCATCTGCTTCTGAAATACATTAGTGTGAAAAAGAGGGGGCAGCAGATTAATTAGTGAGTAAGTGAACCAGTTAATTAATATTACAATTAAATCTGCCTGAGGTATGCTTATAACATCCTTGGCACTTTTCAAGTAATGAAGAAGTGTTTGCTCTCTCCCTCCTTCTCAAAGCTCCCCTGAAAATGTGGCTTGTCTGAAACAATGCTTATGTGAAGTTGGTCAGAATGAGGTAGACGAGTGAGTTACCATGGTGTCAGAATTATTTTGTGTCCTATGATAGGGCTATTCTTCTACTGTTCACGGGACTGAAATAGAATAGAAAATTTGTAATTATATACAATATGCTGCCAAGAGATCAACTTTGTTGCTTTTGGCAATCACTAATGATTTTTTATTTTGCAAGAGCAGCATAATGTTTTATTTCTGCCCCCATTTTTCATAAAAAGTTAATTTGCATACATTTCTGCAAGACTGAACCATGTTACTATGGGAAAAAAGCTCTAAGAATCATCTGAAACGGAGAGAATTTACCGTAAGTAAAAAAAAGGAAAGAAAAGGTGAAATAAAATCATATAACACATTTCAGGCCCCAGCCTTCATGCTGAAAAAAGATTTTTCTTTCCTCTGATGGTAAATCAGGGTCCTGTTTTGTGTGTCTGGTCACCACAATGTCGTCTGGGGGCTAAATCCACATAGATGAGCTAGGATCAGTACTGAGCTCCGAACACATGCTCCCCATGGCTAGTGATGTCCCCAGCATGGTCCCCAAGCCCCATGTCCAGCACAACCTGACCCTGGGATTTACTAAGACCAGATAAGCAATGCAGCAGCGAATATTGAAAAGAGTGCTTAGATCCTTCTCTTCCAAAAATAGTCACTTCAAGCTCTGGGCTGGGAGCAGCCACCCTCCTGGCCCTGGAGTTCAGCACCTCAATCAGACCCTCTCGTTGCCACACAAACCTTGGGAGGCAGCAGCAGTAGCAGTCCCTCCTAACGCTGTACTGGCGGGATTACAACAGTCGTGACCCTGATCACCGTACTCTGCATTCCCTACCAGGGTCAGAGCAGTATCTTTGTTTCTGGACATTCAGAAGGATACAACCTGGGCTCAAAGGGATTGCTATTTATTTATTTATTTATTTATTTATAATCTAAAGATGAATGCAATGAGTTGGAGTAAAAATCACTGGAGAGAGGGAGGGAGGGAGAACAATGGGCTTGGCAGCTTCAGGAAGGTTACAGTATTTTACATCTATCAGTGGCAGTGCATTTTAACAAGCACATGAAGATACCCACTTCTGTCTGTTCATTTGAGAAACGGGGTAAAGGGAGAGCAAGTACATTTTTCTTTTCTTTTCTTTTCTTTTCTTTTCTTTTCTTTTCTTTTCTTTTCTTTTCTTTTCTTTTCTTTTCTTTTCTTTTCTTTTCTCTTCTTTTCCTTTCTTTTCCTTTCTTTTCTTTTCTTTTCCTTTCTTTTCTTTTTTCTTTTCTTTTCTTTTCTTTTCTTTTCTTTTCCTTTCTTCCTTTCTTTTCCTTTCTTTTCCTTTCTTTTCCTTTCTTTTCCTTTCTTTTCTTTTCTTTTCCTTTCTTTTCCTTTCTTTTCCTTTCTTTTCCTTTCTTTTCCTTTCTTTTCCTTTCTTTTCCTTTCTTTTCCTTTCTTTTCCTTTCTTTTCCTTTCTTTTCCTTTCTTTTCCTTTCTTTTCCTTTCT
>NW_008795490.1:4603821-4605636 GCF_000699145.1 Aptenodytes forsteri
TCTTTTCTTTTCTTTTCTTTTCTTTTCTTTTCTTTTCTTTTCTTTTCTTTTCTTTTCTTTTCTTTTCTTTTCTTTTCTTTTCTTTTCTTTTCTTTTCTTTTCTTTTCTTTTCTTTTCAACAGAAGCAGTATGTGTTTCTGTTGGTATTAGTCAGTGCCCAGGTAGAGATTTGTGAAGCACATTGGTGAACCCACCAACCAGCACAGTCTGCTCCAGCACAAGCACTCCCACTGGTGTGATGTGGGAGAAGTCGCAGGACTGCAGCACATCCACTCAGGAGCCCTGTCCTGGTATGCTATAACGCTGACATGGCATAACTGCATCTACCCCCATCCAGGATTGCCTGGCACAGGAGCTTCAGGGCTGCAAAATCTGCTTAATCCTTGGGCCTGTACCAGTGGCCAGGCAATAACTTCACCAGGGTTTTACAACTGAAGAGTCCAAGCCCCTCTGCTCTCCAAACTGTAAGACATGCTGCTCACAAAATGTGTTTCCAAATTTGCCCTTCTTTCTTGTATTCCTCATGATGTTTATGTAAAAAAGATAAGCGGATGTATTAATGTGGATCTTAAGCTATTGTAAAACCATAATGATGATTATTTGCAATGCTTTTGTCAGAGATGTTAGTTGCACTCCATATGAACGTCTAAAATATAGATAAGAACAATTGGGTAGAGCAAGACTGAATTTCACTTGTTTCACTAATCTCCTTTCCGCTGCATCTAAAAGGCTGCCACAATTGTTGCCAGAACGATGCACAAGTCACAAGAGAACTAGAGGCAGCTACATAAGAAGAGATTAAAAAGACCAAAATACAAATATTTAAAGGGAATTTGAAAAGCTATTAAAAAAAAAAATCCTTGAAATTTCTATACTTTGTGCTTTCATCATTTAGAGCAAAATTTTAATTGCCTACTTACAGTCTGAATGAGACTCCAGTACATTTCCCCACTGTTTAATCCTGTGATCCTGCTCATTTTCCCCTTGCTGATCCGTTTCTCTTTCCACCAGGGACTAGGGCTGTAACTCACCCTGACCAGCAGAACAAAGCAGCTTGTCTTTCAAATGGTGAACCAAGCAGTGGTGAGATGGCCATATTTTAGTAAGGCTTTCCCTGCAAAGTTCCCATTTTATTGGGATCCCAGAGCATGAAAGGACCTGTAGAAAGGAGAAGCAGGGCCTGCAGAAATCATTTCTGTCCGAGCAAAGCCCCTTCACGAGCCTTTCCTGTGTTCACTGATGTAGAGGAGGGGGCAGAGCAGCCTCGCAATCTCCCACCGGGACCGTCAGTTCCTGTGTGTCTTCTCATCACTGCCCCAGACCACCATGAGCCCAGGGCAGGCACAGCGGCCCCGCTTCAGGGGATGTGGAAGCTGAATGGGCTGTCTTCAGTTTTATTGCCGGTTTTGCCACCCACCTTTCCTAATCTGAAATTACTTCTATGGGTATCTGCCCTTCCTGCTCTCGTCTGCTCTTCTGCTTGCACTGCAAGGTCTTTGGGCCAGGGCGTGATCTGCAGATGTTCGGGCCACACTCAGCATGTTGGGGACACTTGGGTTGCTATCATAAAATTTTTCTCATCCTAGCTTTCCCCTTGCTCCAGTAAGGAATTTGGAGACTTGCCTTCCAGTCGGGTTTTCCATGACCCTGGGTATAAACAGATATACTTGTTGTGTTGCTTTTGGCTGGAATAGAGTTAATTTTCTTCATAGTAGCTAGTATGGGGCTCTGTTTTGGATTTGTGCTGAAAACAGTGTTGATAACACGGGGATGTTTTGGTTACTGCTGAGCAGCGCTTACACAGAGTCAAGGCCT
>NW_008795490.1:4605674-4622509 GCF_000699145.1 Aptenodytes forsteri
AGAAGCTGGGAGGGGACACAGCCGGGACAGCTGACCCAAACTGACCAAAGGGATACCCCACACCATATGACGTCATGCTCAGCATATAACACTGGGGGAAGAAGGAGGAAGGGGGGTATGTTTGAAGTGATGGCGTTTGTCTTCCCAAGTAACCATTACGCGTGATGCAGCCTGGAGATGGCTGAACACCTGCCTGCTGGTGGGAAGTAATGAATGAATTCCTTGTTTTGCTCTGCTTGCGCACGCAGCTTTTCCTTTACCTATTAAACTGTCTTTATCTCAACCCATGAGTTTTTTCACTTTTACTCTTCTGATTCTCTCCCCCATCCCACCGGGGAGGAGTGAGCGAGCAGCTGTGTGGGGCTTAGTTGCCGGTTGGGGTTAAATCATGACACTCATAAAACTGATTTTCAGAGAATTTTTTTCTAGGTTGATATAGACTGAATGGACTTATCCTTCTCCCTTAGGCAACTATCAGAGTAAGCAGGAACTGGTTGTTTGGAAACTGAATCCTTACAGCTTGTATTCAACCCATTATATTTCATGTATTCCCACTACTTGGCTATTGTTGTTCATATTTTAACACTATTTTAAAAGGAAATGTGCAATTTATGACAAGTAAAAGGTGTGAATGACTGAATCAATGCCATCATTGATTTCACTGAAAGCAGAATCAAATGCTCAATCAAACTGAACACCTTGGAACCTAATCCTGCAGACTTCATTCAGATTAAATCCCCACTGAAAACACTGGGGAATTTGGCGTAAGCCTTTCATTATCAGAAACCAGATTTCCATTGCAAAAACCATTGCAAGCCTGCTGCTAGCAATTAAATCTTCTCTTTGCCTGGGATAAAGTCTTAATATAAATTGTTTAAACCGAACCTGTTTTAAATATATGTTCGGAGGGATAAGGACAGGTTTGATGATGCATCTAAAGAACAGATAGGGTGTATCTGACACATTTTTGTGCTATGTCAACAAAATACTACAACTAGAATTTGTGCAAAATATAATTCACAACATTTTGTGGGTCAATCTAGCCATATTTGATTTTCACAGCCACCAGTCCATGAGACATTAATGATTAATGCATCTGGTAAACTGTAAACTGGATCTTTTACTCATACATGTTCCATAGGAGGGTCTTTGCATATTCAAGGTAATTTTTGTTAATTATTCATTTATGTTCTTGGAAGTATAATTACATTACAAAAATATAAGATGGCTATAAATCTTACTTGATTTAGGTAAGGAGGAAACAGCTAGTCAGTTGAGAATAGGTTTTACTTAAGCAAGAGCTCTGAAAGAAATAATTTTTGATTAACACAAATGGCACAAAGCAATCTGAATATCGTTCCTCTATTGTAAATCACAAACTATTGCAACTACCTATACAGATTCTAACACACCCTTAGCGTACACACACTGATGAGAAGCATTTTTGCAATAAATACACTTTGCATATGACATTTAAAGCAGTTGATTAAGGGAAAGAGATAATTAAAAGTTGATAGAAGTGTTGGATTTCCATTTATGCACTTTCTATGTTTTATAATTGCATTAGTGTTATACAAATGTATTCCACCATTCCTGCAAACATTAGGACCGACTTACTAGATTATTTGGAGTGAAAATATTTTAAACTATCTCTTGAAGCATGTTTCTTAATATGAAAGCCTAAATATTTTCAGAGGTAGTTTTATTTGTTAGTGTAGTGCACTTGCCAGCATAGAGTTAGAACATGACTAAAAGGTATCTATGGAAAAGGCATGGTCAGGTGCGTCCTGGTGCGGTGAATGTTAATATGCCTTCAGTAGAAGCACATTATGCTTTTATTTCTGACTGTACACTGAATTATTTACACCTTCAAGGCAGCTGATTGAACTGCAGCATCAGTCAATTAGCAAATCAAAAATTTATATGATTCCAATTTAGCATGGAGTCCTTCTCTCTTTTTTTTTCTTTTTAGATTTTCACCCTGACAGTGACAAATTACTCCTCTGCTGGCTGAGATTGGAAATTAAAAGCATTTAGAGTTGCTCATGCATTTATGCTAATGAGAACTTCTGATATGATTTGCATGCAAAAGAGGACAATCTGAAAGCTCATCAGTTTTTCATGCTTCCGTATTTTGATGTAGTAGGATTTTTTCTGTTTTCTGCAGAGCAGAAAAATTTTTCTTGGGGAAACAATACTCTATGTGAACAAAAAGAGTTTTTCTTTTAAGTCAGAAAGTTCCTATTTTTTTTTACCCTCCAGATTCTTGTCAAATCATTTGCTTTGCTGTTTCAGAACTGCAGCCCACATTCATTAGCATTTTAGATGTTTATCAAAGGAACGATCCAGTATCTGCCATGCAAGATTATAGCTCAAGCTTCATTTTAAATTCAGCAAGAAAAAAAGACCCGAGGACAGATGAGAAGAGGGACGTGCACTCTGGCAATCTTCTTCACAGATACACACGAATTAATCCTATTTAGAGTAAAATTTGATTAATCACCAGAGGTGGCAGCTTTAAGTTTAGTGAAATAGTTAACTCTGACAAATTTTGGAGACTTCTTTGGCACAGCCTTTCTGGAATGCAAATAAAGAAGCCAGGCAATACAAATCGGCAGATAACTTTAAAATGAATTTTTAAAAAAGCTTTTGTTTAGTAAAAAGACTGCTGCCATTTTCAGGTGTTTAATTTTGCTCTCCAATTTGCCATAACAAAAGACAACATGGCAAAGAAGGGTCTGGAAGTGACAGAAAACACCAGTGTATTTATTTTGCTTTTACTATACATGATTTTTTATATTGCAGGTAGTATAATTAAAATAATTTGCTAAGTAAAGGAAGAGGATTGTTTCCTGATTGAATGCCTCGCTTGAGAAGGTTGATCAGGTTACATCTGTGTATATTTGAGTTTTTGTGAATGTACAGAGTTTTTGTTTTGGCAATGATCTTTTTGACACTGGTAATTTGAAAGGCCCTAACCATTGTCCTGCGTTTACAAAAATGTTTGGTGCTATGGTACTTGCTGAACATCAGCATAATCCAATAATTCTTTCAGCCCCCAAAAGCTACTATTTAGAGTTTTAATTGTAATTTTTCCTTCTATCTGATCGTTCAGTTGATCAAGTTCCAAAGTATTGTTTAGTAAAACAAAGGCAAAATATATGATATGTCTGTTTCACATCTGAATTAAAATTAAGAAATGAAATTCAGATCATAACATATTCAAATCATTTTCCAGAATACACTTTACACTTTGGATCATTTTTTACCCGCAGGTACATGCAGCAGCACTGAAGACTTGCTGGGTTTCAGAGGTGTTACAAAAGAGAATTTCACCCATTGACTTCAGTGACATTGCAGTGAGGTACTTCACAACCAGGGCATTGTATGCTCAAAGGCAGCTAACAACAGGTGCATACTATGCTTTGATAACATCTCCTGTCTTAAGGCAGTATTCTTGCTTCATGTACTTGAAAATAAAATATCCATTTCTTCTATAACTGCAGCAGTTCCCTTTTTCTTTCACTGCATTGATCCCTGGTTCATGGAGTAGATATCTTACTTCATCCCTTGATGAGAAAGAGAGGGGTGTGGTAGGATAATCATAAAAGGGGAAGCAGAATGAAGAGTCAAGAAAGGAGCCTAGGAGAGAAAGGGCCATGCGATATCATAACTCAGCCTTGCCTGTCCTCTCTGGCACATTAGAAGTTATGGTACAGTGGAAAGAAAGGAGCTACCTAAAAACTCCCCAGTCCTTGATGCTAAGTTTGCCTGCAACCGCCACCGTTAAATCAAATAAATGGCTTCTCGTCCTTGCTTCAGACCGGCATCTCGGTATCACCACTCAGCCCTGCTTTTTTCAACAGCCAGCTGGATGGCTCTCATTTCACACCTCTAAAGGTGCCAGGCCAAAATCTCTCACTGGAAGTTCTTCCTCCAAGTCAGGCATTTTGCAGCTGCAGCTTCTGATTTTAAGTCTCTGAGGTTTTGAACTTTTGAAAGAGTTGATGTGCCTTACCACAGATAGAAGTCTGGTTTTCTTCTCCCTCACCCATTTCTGAGCTATGCAAGTGACAAGTCCTTGGCCATTAAGATTACGTCTCAATGACAGTAACTGTCTTTCCACTTTCCTTCCACATCCATAGGAAGCCCTCAGGCTCTGTGGATGTTTCTCTGTTACAGTAGATGCACACAAATGGCTCAGAGGCAGTATCAGCAGGGAAGCAGAAAAATCTCCACTTGCCAATATCTATTAAGACAGGGAACATTGAAAACTCCATGAATATGAATGTAAGGCTTACATGAAGTTCTTCCTTCACCAAAGTCTTCATGTAACACAGGTTAAAAGACAGTGCCAGAAGAATGAATTATTTTTTCCCTTTCATTCTCTCACAACTAAACTTCATTTGCCAGGGTTATGTTACTTCTTACTGAATGACTCTTGGATTGCACAGACTGACCCCTTTCATGCGTCTTGCTTTGCTATCCTTCCTGAAAAGCCCTGCTGAAATAACCTACCAAAATACTAAACTAAAACCATGATTTTCCTAACTTGACACCTCATGCAACATGAATTGTCTCCAAAGCCTGTTTCCTAATCTCTGCTGAGATTCTCTTTGTCTGCACATAGTATCAAAGATCTCCTGAACCAGAAATCTACTTTTTATGTTCCCAAAAAGAATTTACAAGCCCAGCATTTTCTTTTATCCTTGCAAAGATAGGCGTATTGCCTATTCTATATACATTGCTCTTCAGCAAGAGGATTTGCAAAGGCTTCCATTTGAAGACACTCCCAAGTTATAATTGCCTTGTTTTTGGGTGAGATGGTTTTGCTTCATCATCCTCAATGATCATCACCTGTGGTAAGGAGGAATTTTTGCCCTTCAGATTTTTTTTTCTAAGTTGCTCCTCCTTGATTCCAACTGAATAACTGAGATCCTTGAAACCAAAGATTACAACAAACAAAAATAATAATTTTGGAATAATTTGGACACCAGCTTAGTCTCCCAACATAATGCAGTTAGTTTCTCATCAATGGTAAGAAAACATCAGTCTTTATCACTTACAGTTCGTATATATTGAGCTCTATCTCTCAGTCTATTGGCAGAACATCATTTTCATAGGCTCCTCATGACCTATTTTTGGGGGCAAGTCAGTACCTCTTCATCCTTCAACAGACATCTTTGTAAATCACCTTTTGTCCTTCAGGGAAATTTGGTATCAAAAAGTATTGTAAGAGAATTCAGAAGCCTCTGATCTGGAGGTGTCATTCATCTTGCATTATTTTATAATAATAAAATAATAACCTTCTATCTTCCTCTTGGTCATCTCTTTGTCAGTACAGATTCTAGCTTGCCAGGCTGATGAGTTCAACTGGGACATCTTTTGAGCCCTGAAGTTGATTCTTTTCAGGATTTATAAGTTCATATGCTGGTGGACAGCCTTCCTTGAAGCTAGTTTAATGATCTAACATATCTGTTCCCAAATGCAGCAAATGAGCAATAATTACCTTTGTGAACAGAGAGTGCTTCAACCATTAAAACTGCTGTCCAATGCTCTAATTGTAACCATCATCCTATGTTCAGCAAGGAGCTGGGGATATTTGACTATAAATTTACCTGTCTGCTTGCAACATGCTATCAGAAAATTGCTCTACAATCACTTATTCTTCCCGGAGATCTCCTAGCACTTGCCATTTCCCACTGATAGACCAGTTTAGGTCAGTTATTGCTGAATTTTATGTGTGCTAAACACTCTGTGTATAGATTTCTACCTGGTCTGCTTCTGTAGTAGACTTAACTGGCAAATTATTTGCTTTTTTCTGTTCTGGTAGGAACCATAATGTTGCAAACTCTTATTGTCTTCATAACACACAAAAGTAGAGTATGACAAAAGGAATTACTGGGAATAATTTTCCATTCTTCAGTTTACATCTTAACACCAATGTAGACAAAGTCATGAATAGTTATAGGAAGTACTTTAGAAGTGTTGCATTATATTGCCATGTTCTCTGTGTGAAACTCCCCTTGAAGTCAATAAGAGTTGTGTATGCTATTCAGTGGCATAATCAGGCAATAAATTATGAAAGCTCTGCAAACACCAAACATAATAAGCCACAAACAAACGACGTTAAAAAGTGACAAAAATACCCAGTGTTATGCTAGTAAAAGACTTAAAGTTAATAGTTTTGAATGTGATAAAATTCTTGTGGCGGGTAGGATTTGGCAACCACTAACAAACAGGTTAGGAGGAGAAGCTTACCTTGTACACCTGCCTATTGCAGAGTTTCCAGCCTCTTCTACTCAGACAGTGAGTCTCAATTGCAACTGTGGTGGAAAATGGGGCTGAATGGAGACTTGCATGCTCCAACATTGCAGTGTTCTTCTGCTCCAGGACTGCTTATACGTGGATTTGTTGGGGCTCAAATTTAATTTTCAGAAGTGTCTACAACAGATCTAACATAAGATAACATTTTAAGTCAGTGGTAACACTACATGTTTGAAATCTCCTCCCAGAAACTTTGCCTCAGGAAAAGCTGGCTATAAAAAGTGCCTTTGAAAGTATACTTTTTTCACAGTACATTTTAAATAAAATGTTGAAATAGGATTTTCCAAAATGACCACTTTAACCCTGTAATCCAAAATGGAATTTACTAAAAAATTCAGAAGATCTTGACACTTACAAAAGGGACTGAGAAATGTGAGCCTTGTGCTGACTAAAAGTGACATTCTGAAGTTGTTCTCTCAGATCTTAAAAGCCAATTAAGAATAAACAAAGGATCCCAGAAGTCTGAGATTGCTCTAGGCTTTAGAGCTGAGTCTAACTTACAAGAAAGATCTTTGTAGAATACAGCCCTGCTTCTTCTCGTAGTATTTGTAATGGCAAGATGAATGTGTGCTGAGATGCTGCAGCTGTTATCAGAAGCCAGCAGTTTATCACAAAGCAAGGGAAAAACGCTGTCATTGCAATGGTTCTTCCACCTTCCCGTTCAGGGGATGCACTCGTGGTACACCTTGGACAGTAAAGGTTTCCGACTCTCACTATGAAAGCGTTCTTCACTGCTTGCAGAGTAATTCTGAGGCCCAGGCTATAAAAGGGGGTGTGGAGCTCCAGTCGGCCCTGCTTTTAGAGCAGTGGCAGACTGGCCAAAAATCAATTGGGCTGATTCAGCCTCTTCCGACACTTGCTTTTTTTTTTTTTGTTTTTGGCTAGAATTAGTTGAGGCTACTTTCAGGTTGTTTTATTTGAAGAAAGACCCATGCCCACTTCCCGCTAACTCTTCTTTATTGTAGAAAAGAAATAAAGTTGCAGAACAGGTTTCAGTTTTCCAATATCCTCCACTCCTTCTCCAACAACAGCAATTGAATTACCAGGGAGGTGCTAAGTTCCCTTGTCAGGGTTAAGGCCAGCCGGCCAGTGGTTTCCCCATTAGCTCCTCCTGCATCTCAGAGAATCAGTTTGCTGTAGGTTTATGTACCACTTGGAGAGGAAGAGCACTCAACAGAACCAGAGGAGGAAGGGCTCCATGAAAAGGACAAACAAATCCTATCTGGGCTTGTTTTAAACTGTAGCTGGTGCCTTTAGATACCATGTAAGACTTCAGATCTGAAAGCCAGATCCAGCCAGCATCCTGTCCTGCACCGAGTGGGCTGTCACTCCAGACCAATGAATTGTGCCACCAAAGCACACGAGGCTCGACCTCCCTCCTCCCAGGCCTTCTTGCTCCTCCTTCCTCAGGGGGAGCAAAGGAAAGGGTCATTGTGGGAAGCAGGGAGCAGGGAAAAAGCTAATAGGAGGCAGGGAAGAGCCCCCGCCATCCAGGGGTAAAGGGATGCTCTCTCATTGGGAAGATCCTTCTACACATCTGAAATTCTCCTCTCCCCTCTTTGACCTCACTGTCACATGGCTGAGCTCTCTTTTTGCAGGAGCTGTCACTCCCATGATAGTTTGGTTTCAATTAAAAAATGTGATTTTGTAGGCAGATGATAAGTATTTTTCATTTCTGGCAAAATCAAGGGCTCTTATGGAAAGAAAGCACTGTAGTAAATACTGCTTTCTGATCATTTATCTTTTCTGTGCAGAAAAAAACATAGAAGTGTGTGTGTTCTTCATTGATATTCATTTGGTCTTTCATGAGTTACTTAATTTTCTTCACAAAAATAAAAGGAAGATAGAGGGAGAAGGGAGATAAATTGTATAATTTCCACAAAATATTTCATAGATGGGTATTTTTTTCCACAATTCAGTGGTGTGGACAGCAAGAAAATGTCTATTACTGTGTTAGCAATTACAGAAGCACTCTTCTTCAGTCTACAGTTTCAAAAAGACAGTGTACATTTTTCATGTCTGAAGAAAATTATTGCGGACATTTAGCCAGCAATAGACTTAGACTTATAAGCAGGTTCTACATTTACTTGAATTACTTTTATGTGTGCCAAGACAAATATGGCTTACCTTTATATTTCTGTTTACCATTTACTGGTTTATACTGTCACAGTAGTTGTTTTATGTGGAAGGGAATATGGAGTATTATTTCCTGTTCCATTGCATGTGCATAGTTGGCCACAGCTTTAATGCATGTACTTCATAAACGCTCCTGAACAGACTGGAAGTCCAGAAATATAATACAGCACTAGGACTGGACACATGTGTGACTGCTTATATTTCTTAAAATGTACTTCATATCTGGTCCAAGGTAACTTCATGCCTACTCCAAGATACCACTTTTTGTCATCCTATTTCCAGGACATTTAGATTCATCTCAGCATTTGGTGTTAGGTGCTCTGTGTCCAAGGTGTCCAGAAAACAAAAATTCTGTTTTATGAAAAAAGCCAAGCTTTTAAAGTTGATTTTGTTAAATATTTGGACAAAAATGAGATCTTCAGTAATTTCTTACAAAAATGAGATGGCAAGGCTGGGCCATCATTCCATTGCCAACGGTTCAATGGTTAGCCCACTCACCTACTTTACTTAGAGCATTGACCTTATTTTTGGCCTCTCCCACTCCATGGAAGGGTTGCTTGATGTTTTCTCTCAGACTGGTGGATGCTCTCCTCCCAAGTAGGGCCTGAGAAACTTTACAGAGGTTTCAATTTGTTAAAATGTCCCAGCTAACTCTATTTACATCATTAGCTCCAGGCTCATTGCTCTGATTTTTGGAGGGTCTTCCATATACATCCTCACAAAGGTATTTCATACATGTGTATTCTCAGAAAGTCTCTCATGAAACTTCTGATGAAAGTTTACTAGAGCTACTCAAAATCTTGTTTTTGCTTAGTACGATTTAGAGTCGATTCTTCCCCAACTATTTTCTAGGTCTCCCAATAGAATAATCTTTTGAAGGCATGCTCAGAGCATAATTTGTCACCTGGTTTCTAAATAACTCCAGCAAAGCTCCTCTGCTCTTTGTGAAGTTGACGAGTCATTTTGCACATGTTCTTTGTCTAAATGAGATATATTAATCTGAATCAGGCTCATTGTCCCCAGTGAAGGAGTAAGAGTGATCATTTTTTATATTCCCTTCTTGAATTTATGTAACTCTACAGCTGAATACAAGTTATTGGTTAGTTTGTAGTGACTATTTAATGAGTAAATAGACTAACGGTGAGAGAGAGATTCTTCGTCTGTATTTATTTGCTGACATAGCTGACAGCTAGAGTGATACCTTCTCCTTCTTTCTTCTTTTGTTACGGCAGTACTAATCATACCACACAGAGACACATTTGTCATTATATGTAATTATGTGCAATATGTTTACATTATAATATTTTATATTGGAGAGGCATAGGTTTCATAATGTTTTTACTCCCAATTCCTTTCTGCTACAGATCATTTCGGTTTATACATATTTATAAATTATATTTGAAAGTACAATAGCACATTAATTATAATAAAATGGTGATTTGGAAATCGGAGCAACTAGAGAACTGATCTAGATGACTACCTAACTTCTGACAGAGGGGCAGCATTTTGTTAGTGCATGGGAAGCTTTCCTTTGCCTCCTTTAAAGTACAGAGAGTGACCACAAGTTATTAGGAAAGGCTGCCATTTCTTATATGATTAAAACAGGTCTGAGCAAACCTTGATCTTTCAGAAACCTTTTGAAAGACCTGTTCCGCTGTGGACCTGTTACTAATCCCGACAGCAATGTGTTTTCACCCTCTCTCATCACTACTCCCCTTTTTTCCACTTCCTCCCCGCTTTTCTCCAACCCAATTAGCAGATTAGCCAGCAGGCTGTGAAGCCTGGAGAAGTAGAAATTAAATCGACTTTTATCACATGCCAGACTAACTGTGGAGTTATTCAAGAGCACAGCCATACCCACAGAGAGTCCCATCCTTAAGGACCCCCAAGGGTGGGTAAGGAAATCAAAGGTGCCATCAAAGACTTCTTCGAAGTTCTGACACTATCCTCCACAAAAATACTTCCCGGTGGCGTACGGATGAGGCTCTGATGGAGTGGTTGGGTGACATGCTGTGGGGCCAGCAGCAGTGGGAGAGCGAGGGGCTGCATTAGTGTAGCCTACTCCTAACAACAGTGGGTTATACATATATATATATATATATATATACACACACATGTACTGCCATCAGCAGAAGGAAGAAGATATTTAATTGTGGGGTTTTTTAACTGTGTAGTTGCAAATGCAGGTAATATGACAGTGCTGACAAGGCAGATGTAGTCAGTAGGTTTTAGCAGGTTGAGGTAAACTTCATTATTTAGGCAATAAAGGTATGTTCTAACTAGAGCCATTTTTCTATGTTGGTATGCTACCACACATTAATTACCATTAATTTACTAGCACATTGTGATAACTGTTTTATCTACATGTGAAAGCATCTTCAGAGGTCACCTTTGTACAATTCAGGCAACTTGTAGGAGATATACAAAGGTGAAACACCTGCACCACTTTAGCCAGGTCTCAGTAGCTGTTTCAGATCTTATTTTGTATAAAGTAGAATACGTGATTATTATAAAGATGGTAAAATGGTGGACCAGGCTGATATACACTACACGAGCTACTCTTACCAGTAAAGAACAGTTCTTAAGGTTGCTGAACTGTTTGGGTTTGAAAAGATTTTGCGATGTACTGTATAAAGTACAACTCTATAAGGCAGCTTAAAACAAGCTATTTCTGCACTTGAAGAAATGAGTGTGACTGGGGAAAGCAAACATTTTACCTCCACAAAAGAGGAGTAAGGAAGGGGGGGGCACCTCAGCTATTGGACTGCCATGGAGCTGCTCACCCCACACCTTCTGGACTCTGGCATAACCCTAAGGTCTATCACACACTTTGAATATTTTCACCTCAAATACAGGCCATCAGATGTCTGCCTGAATACAGAGGATCATACCAATGTGAAGTTTGTTTCTGCACACACAACAACTGACAGACCTGCTCTGTCTGTCCTGTTGCTTTCCTCTGACTGTTAGCTCTGAATCTCAATGATGACACCCACTGTAAAAATAAATAAATAAATAAATAAAATTGTAGTGCAAATACTTTGCTAATGAACTTTATTATTAATCCAATCATACTGATAAAGAGCATTCAGTGTGAATATCTTGCCAAACTAATTAAGGTTTGAGGCTTTCTTTTTCCTTATCTTCATGAAATCAGAGAAACAGAGAAGATCCAAGAGTTGAAAAGATCTCTGAGGAGCAGAGCAGAAAAGCTGAATCACAAAAAGAGAAGACAACCAAAAAACATTGCAGAAGAGCAGGAAGGTAAAGGAAACATTTTACAAAAAATAATTTTCATAGTAGGTAAGAGAGGGAGAATTTTAAAATGTAACTATTCATATTTATAGTTCACTGCACATTTTTCTGTTTTGGTTTTGCATTTAATTTACTTTAAAATTATTGTACATATTTTGACTGCATGTTTTCCAAATAAGTTTGAAGAACATGCGGGAAAATACAGTTAAGCAACAACATCCTGTAAAATTTCCAGTGGTCCAAGTGATCAACACACAGAAGGTCAAGGTAAATACATATAGAAACGTGAACTAATTTGCCATAAATAGTGATAACGCTGTGTCATCCCATTCCAGCTATGGAGAATATGCCACCAAAGTCTGGGGACTGACTCATTTTTAAGCTTCAGGGGAGAATCCATTTTTATATATCTACCCAACCACATACTGTGTCATGTTCTGCCTCTTCTGCTTCAGACAGCCTGCTGTGCCAAATTATTTCATGTATGCTATACAGAGAAACCTTATTTTTTAAATATATTTAGAGGTTATAGAAATTAGCTTCTGATGGGACACTGTTAATTGGCTCTAAATGATAACAGAGTTCTGTGGTACAAAGAAAATACAAAAGGAGAGGATGGTCAGGGATGACTGAGTTCGTACCATTCTCCTGCTATATTCCACTTTTTCTTTTCATTTCCTTAACGCAATTATTCAGTAGCGGCCTCTGGTAAAGTTTTACACCTAAAGCGTTGTCATAAAATATTCAGAAGTTACTATATTTTAATATTGCTGAGTAAGTACTTTATTTTTTCTCTGGTGATTATAGTATGGAGCTGTATTCCTGTATGAAAGGCTAAACAACAGTCCAAAAATACAGACTTTATACTTAAAGTTTAGCAACAACATGCACACAGACTTTTGAGGGCTTGTAAGGCTTGAAAGGCCAGGTACCATCAGCAGGTACTCTGGCAGGTTGAAGTCTCCAGGGAATGGCCCACTGCAGAACAGAGAAAGTGGAAAAATGCACAGCTCTGCTGCTTTATAACAAGAAGTGCTGTATGTGTCTGCTCAGGGAGAAGTTGCTCTTGCTGATTACCTCCTCAATATCTTTACCCCGGCAGACCTCAGCTGTGGGTCCAGTCCCTTCCATGTGCAAATGACACTGCCTGGGTAGGAGGATGACATGCTGCTTAATATTTGTATAGGCACTTTAAAACACTAATCTGCAGGAGCTCTCCCTGCATCTCTGCCCCCTGCAGAGGGGCACAAGGTGGGAATTGCCTGCTAGTTTTCAAAAGACATGCACAACTCCCAGAGATCCATTTCTCTCTTTTTTTATGCCCCTGAATGCTTCTGCCTAGAGGATGTTTGCACAATTTTCCTTTATTTATAATGGCTAATCCTTTTTCTGTCAGTAAACAAAGAATTCCTTGTTATACAACGAATATTAGCTACGGTTTTTGTCTGTGGCAGGTTGCACCAGTCATACGGAGAGGAATCCATCTTCAATGCTCAGACTTTGGAAAGCACAAAGTGGTTCCAGTGTTATATGCCTTTGTCTGGCTAGAGCCATGCTTGAGTTCATATGATATTAGGCTGAAATGTGATTTGTTAAGAGAGTCCTGTATAGAAACAAATGAATGAAGGGGTTCCTACCCCAAGCTCTTGGTGATATACAAATGCCCAAGTAGAAACTGTTCCTTCTATCAGGACAAATCTGGAAAATCGGGTGCTTCTACCCCCTAGTCAATGAAGAGGACACAACACTATTAGCTCTTCTGCATGGGAACAGGGAAATTTCCCAATTGGTTCAGACAGAGAGGCCACCTCCAAACTGCCATGGGGTAGCTGAGGCTCAGAGAGATGCTTCAGACTGCAGACACTAGGAGGGAGAAGCATAATAAAGCTTAATGGGAGAAAATTAGTAGATTTCGGATATTAATAGGAGTTCTGAGAACTGAGTGATCACATAATCTCTTTCAACCAAGTCCCCCCTGGTTCTCATGGCTGCTGTTGACCTTCTGAGGCTGGAGGGCTGCTCTGGTTTCCACAAAATTTCAAATGACAATGAAATATTCTGGATGGAAGGTTTAATGAGTCTCTTCAGAGTTTCTTGTGGTCCTCAAGAATGATGTCCAGATCAGCTTTAAACAGAATAACTTTCTCTGGGAGGCAGTAGTTCAAGAGTGAGTGACCTGCAGAGATATGTCAAAGCCTGTAAAGTTCACCAGTCCCCCAAATCCTAGGAAATAAGCAAACAAAATCTGTGCTGAGGAGCAGTCAGGATTGGGGCAGAACACAGCACCAGCTACATAGTGCTTCGTCTCTCCATTACCCTGACATTAAGGGAACAGATAATCTGCAGTCCTTCCTCTGAGCTCTCACCATGCTGTCAACAGCCCCTGTCAGCAGTCCACAGGCCTTTCATTACCAGCAGGTGCCGGACACAAACATATTCCTTTTGTTCTTAACCCAGCACAATAGGTTAAACCCTTCACCTTGACATCAGCGATGTTAAAGCAGAATAACTTCCCATGGAAAGTATGATATTCAGATGTGCTGACACCTTGAAATAGTTATGAAAGAGAACATCAAGTCATTATCCAGCTGCATCTTGATTGTCATTAAATGCGGTTATTATTATTATGATTTTCAGCGAGAAAAGGATTTTACAGTGGCAAAGACATCTCTCCCAAATCATATTTTGATTACATGTCATTATAAACTTAGGTGATTATGGTTATTTGAAATGAATGCAAGTGTATATTTTTCAATATATTTTGTTTTTACCCTAGCCCTCTAGCCCATCCTGTTACAGGCTGCTAGAACAGAACTGCTGCAAAGTTTTTTTTTCCTAGTCTTTTAAGTTTTGCTGCTTTATATCATAAGCACCTTTCAGTCAAATGCATAAAGAAGTTGGGACTAGTGACTGTAGTGTTTAGGCAGTCTAGAAATCAAAATATTAGAAAAAAATGAAATGAGTTCTCAAACAATATTCTCTTTCTTTTTAGGTTATAAAGTGTTTTGAAAAAGGATATAATTTTTCACACAATGCATATCAAGAGCTCTAGTTTCCAAACTGAATTACAAAATAAAAATATAATTTTGAAGTTTGGACCAAAATAAGCCATTTCACGTATTTGTCAATATTATAAATATTGAGTGATCTTTGTTTCAAGTGGAATTTTTATGAGATTTGTGCAAATAATTAGATTTTCCATTCATGTCCATTATGAAAAAACCACCCTGTTCAGAGACAGTACTATTTGCAGGGTATTTTTTCTTTTGCCCAGCCTTTTAAGTGCCTCAGGAATTGGTGCTCATGGTTTTCATCCTCTACTGACTATAAAGGAGCTACTCGCGAGTTACAGAAGCATAAATAAAATGGACACTGTTCTTTGGGCTCTAACCTTGTTGCTCAAGGAAAGGAGAAGAAAATGGAAACCCTCCCAGCTCTGGAAAGGTGATGTTTCTGTGCTGCATGTCTACTCAAACCTTGGAAAGAGTGATTTGTTTTGATACGTACAAGACACCATTGGCCAGAGCTGCTAGCAATGAGGCAGGATGCCGAACCACCGCGCTGCAATGATTCTGCCTCTCCTTGCAGGGGTGCTTCACGCAGGGTGCCTGGAGGAGCTCAGCAGGAACCCCTTCTCCCGCTGTGTTTCTGCAGGCTGTGTGAAGCAGCAGGCTCCAGGTCTGCTCCTCTGCCAGCCTCGCTGTAGGGCCCATTGCACCTTACTGAGCTCAGTGGCGTCCTGCTGCGGGCCAAGTCTCTGCCGCTCAGCCGTGGCAAGGTTATGGAGGGAGCGGTGACCCAGGAGCCTCTGCCTGTCACCAGAGAGAAAATCCAGCTCCTTCTGCAAACCAGAGTCTCTGCCTCTCAGATAGGTGGGATTTTTTTGTCTGAGAAGGCAGCTGCTCCTGGCTCCTTGCTTCTGCTGAGTTCAGCAGGAACCCAGCACCCAGCCAAAATACTGCCCAGCTGCCTCGACCCAATGGCAAGCACTAGGCTGCACAAAAGAAAGCCATAGTACTTACCTGGAAAAAGTTGAGGTGAAATAACAATTATATTTTCCTCAGATAAACAGAATAAAAAATCATTTTTCACTCACTTTTTGGGAATGAGGACTCAAATGCAAAATTATGTATCTCCCTGATGGAAGATTGCAGGAATGTCTGAGGAAGATCACGTTCATGTGACTGGCAGAATTAGCTCTGCCAGATCTCATCTGCTGCAGAAGGAGAAGCCCTTCTCCTTGCAGAATGGATTAAATATTTAATGACCATCAGACCATCTTTGTTGCAAGTGAAGTTTAAAAATGGAGTGCTAGGACTTAGAAGAAAGCAAGGAAATGAAAGTACATAGCCAGTGATTCTGTTCAGGTACGTAACATCTTTATTTCTTTCACTCCTGAAATGCATTTTTATCGTGTGTGTAAAACCATGTATGTGTATGTTTGTGTGTGACACTGATCAAAGCATACACCATAAATGGACTTACTGAGTTTAATTGGAGGACTTACAATGAATGTGTTCAGATCTTGTTTTCCTTCTTCTTTAAGACCTGAGATCTATGAAAGAAGCAGCGGCAATAGTTTAAGAAGCAGTTGTTGCAGTACATAGGGCTGTTTCTCAGAAAATCCTACTTTCCAGCGCTGTGCCTGTCCTAGTACCACATAGCCAAGTAAATATGACTGATCTGCTCATAATCCCAGAGACCTTCTCATGCCTTCTGATAATTGTGCCTTCATGTGTTTCAGCAACTGTGTAGCAGTGTGCCCAGGCGGCCAAGAAGGCCAATGGCATCCTGGCTTGTATCAGAAAGGGTGTGGCCAGCAGGAGTAGGGAAGTGATCGTGCCCCTGTACTCGGCACTGGTGAGGCCGCACCTCGAACACTGTGTTCAGTTTTGGGCCCCTCACTACAAGAAGGACGTCGAGATGCTGGAGCGTGTCCAGAGAAGGGCAACGAGGCTGGTGAGGGGTCTGGAGAACAAGTCTTCTGAGGAGCGGCTGAGGGAACTGGGGTTGTTTAGCCTGGAGAAGAGGAGGCTGAGGGGAGACCTCATCGCTCTCCACAACTCCCTGAAAGGAGGTTGTAGCAAGGTGGGTGTCGGTCTCTTCTCCCAAGCAAC
>NW_008795490.1:4622526-4640327 GCF_000699145.1 Aptenodytes forsteri
ACAACTACCTGAAAGGAGGTTGTAGCGAGGTGGGTGTTGGTCTCTTCTCCCAAGTAACTAGTGATAGGACGAGAGGAAACGGCCTCAAGTTGCGCCAGGGGAGGTTTAGATTGGATGTAAGGAAAAATTTCTTTACTGAAAGAGTGGTTCAACATTGGAACAGGCTGCCCAGGGGAGTGGTGGAGTCCCCATCCCTGGAGGTATTTAAAAGATGTGTAGATGAGGCGCTTAGGGACATGGTTTAGTGGGCATGGTGGTGTTGGGTTGACAGTTGGACTCGATGATCTTAGAGGTCTTTTCCAACCTTAATGATTTCTATGATTTATGATTATTACTCAAAAAATGCTTGGGATTATTTCCTAGAGATTTGTGGCTGGTAGTTTAGCTCTGGTGAGCACCTTTGAATAAAATCATCACTCAACATGATTTTACATCTCAATCAAAACCTGGATGAGTGTAAAGTAATTTGTGTGTGTGTATAGCTGCAGTTTTTCCACTTAACTTGATCACCTTCAATTGTTAAAAAAAATCAGGTAATCCTATGGTGAAACTGCATTTTAAAGTGAAGTAAACAGTAGATAAAAAGAATCTCCAGGGACATTCAAAATTACAAAATGTTTTCTGTAGAGCTACATATAAGACTGTTTATTTTGTGGAAAGCTCTGATCTGGATTACTGCCCTATTGTGTTCAGCCATAGAGAAATAAGAAAAAAGAAGGTAAAAAATAGATAAGAATTTCAAAGAAAAATTTTTAATAGGCACAAGATGGCAAAGGACAATGGATTAGCACAATATAACATAAGTGTCTTCTTAAAAGATATCACAGAGAAATAAATCATAAATGTATTAGACAAACAGATTTAAGCCAAGTTCCAGACAAATGTGTGGCCACCATAGTTAGAACAGAAAGACTGCAAAGTGTTAGATGCTTCAAAAATTGTGCATAAACCAGTCTTAAAAGGTCCACATAGAAATGGTGCCTCAAGTGATTCTTTGTGTTGAAAGGGGACTTTCCTGCAGTACAGGCATAATACTCAGCTGAGGACTCCAGGCATACTGGTGTAAGGAACCCCCTGTTAATTCCACAATAAAGGTGTCCACGTGAAGAGACAGATTAACAGTTACGCCTGTCGTAGACCTGCAACTATAAGTAACACTGATGAGCTAGAGCCCTTTAAAACTTGCTTTTTAGTTATGTGCTCTTGAGAGAGGAGATGCAACTCTGAGTCAGGTACAGGGCCAGTCCAGCAGCTGTGATGATTACAGTGAAGCTTCCCAGGAAGGTGAAAGTTTTGAGCCTTCCGTGCTGATTGAAATATGTGATACTCTCTGCAACTACTTCTTAAATATCTCATTTCAAAATGGCTTTATTTTTCTTAAACCACTCTACATCTTTCTTCCAAATGCAGTTTTGCAAATACATTGTCCAGAATTTCCTACTCTGCTCTTAATTATCCATCAGCCAGCTTCCTGCTTATTAATTAATGCTCTTTTTAGCAGCAGCTTGAAACGGGTCACTGTTCACATGTTGGAACAACAGATGCAAAGGGTTTTGTGAGTGACAGGATAAAAATCAGGCACCATCTTGGCATGAAGCTTCAGAAAGATGTTAAGAAACCTCTCTGCATTTCATATTGGAGTCTATTCCACATCTCCAAGTACTGTATATACTGTACAAATGCTTCATTTTAAGCCTGCCAGCATTGCCACTCCAATTTGTCAATCCTGGAATTCTTTTTAGTAAGTGCTACAAATGTACAACTCATCGTTGTTATTATGTTCCATTAGAACATTTGCCAGTTTTGAGTTCTGTCAGATATATGTGATAGCATTTGATGAATCATTGCTGAAATGATCCACTACAAACAACATCCAATTTCTTGGAGTGCTTTCTCCCAGTATTGATAAGTATCTGGGGTTTAAATGCAATGTTGCCTCTACACACTCAGTCATATTGCTTATTGCGAACATTTGGAATGAGTTTGGTATCGATTACTTAATTAATCGTCTTGGCTCATACTTTTTTCTGCCAGTCAAGGATTCACCAGTCTAATTCCACAATGATATTTTGTTAGAGAAAAGGTGGCACATTCAGTTGCATGACTGATTTGGTAACCTGTTTCCAGCATGAGGGTGCTCCAGCTACAGCGAACCTTCATTTGTACTTGAGGCTTGCAGTTCTTTCATTTGTAGAGTATGTTCAGCATCTGGGTCGCTGCAGCAGACAGGACATGACTTTGTAAATATGCACACAAACTCTCTTGAGCAAGTCATTGATCCAGAAAATGTCCTGTAGAGCAAAATCCGCAAAGCAGAATGCCGCACCCTGTAAACAACTCCTCAGATACAGCCTTGCATAAGTCTTGGGGGGAGGGGAAGAAGCAAAAAACTAAAAACAAAAAAGAGGGGAAGGTACAGCTTTAGAAAAACTTTGGGATATCTCTGTATTCTACTTTTTGGTAGAGCTGAAAATATTTCAACTAAAAAGTAACAGGATTTTTGGAAGGATTTCTATAAATCACATCATCTTCTTTATCATAAAAATTTAGTTGAGTAGCAAGCAGTTAGAGCCTTTTAAGGCATATATAAAGATGAAGTCAATAAAGAGTTATATTCTACAATATATTCCGAAGGCAGCATTTTCACCTGGTTCTACTCGTAATTACACAGTCAATACATTTTTTGTCACTTCCTTGCTACTAGGCAGGGTTGTCCTATTTTCAGCTGATCATTTACTCATTTGTATTCATTTCCTTTCCCTGTGGACTGGAAAAGGCCTTAGACTTATGACTGTTGTTAATTCATTGCATTACCAAAGCGCCTAGCAAACCTAGTGAAGGACCAGTCTCCTAGTCAGTGAGGCCCTGCCCAAGAGCAGGTAAAAAGACAGGCTCTGACCCAAAAGACTTACTATCTGCATTTAAGGCAGCACCATTGCAAGGACAGAAAAAGATGACAGACAAGGGAATCAGCTTTGTTTTCTGTAACAGAGAGGGAAGAACCAATCAAGGGATGAATAAGAATCCCTTTTGGCGGCTCTTTGAGAGACAGATCTTAGAAAGGTAGGACAGCAATCATGAGAGGTTCAAGAGGTCAAGAAAGATGGCATTTTAAGATTAAGATTAAGATTAAGCTGTGCTGAGAGTGCCTCAGCTCATAGAGAATAAAGACAGACTGAAAAAATAAAACATCAAGGCTAAAACTGTACCATTTTTAGCAAGTGTGTTAATTCAGTGCTCTGTGAAGCATGTTAGGGCTAACAGGTGTAAAAGAATAACAAGATATCAGCCACATCCAGCAAACTCAGATTTTTCCTTAATATTGATTATGAAAACATTCAATAACTTTCTGCTTGTTTTAAATTCCAGTGTTTTATTTGAACAGCTGAAAATCCAGCAAAATGAGATATATTTGACTTAGATATTGAGGAAATTACAGATCTTTTTAAAACACTAAATGGTCTTCTGTCCTTTCTTTACTTAAAAAAAAAAAAGTTCTGTCTTAAATCTCTAAGCTGTTCTATTACTCTTTCTGTCATTAATTCTTCCTACCACCCATCATAGTGTTATTCTAGGTAACATGCCTCCCATGAGCAATCCCATTTCTTCCACCATTCTATTACCTCCTTTCTGGGAACAAAACTATTTAGTTTTCTGCATTATGGAAGAAACTATTTCTGTTTTAAAGGTCTTGAACTGACATATAAATATATTTGCCATATATCTGTGGTGCAATTCAGATCAGAACTGGGAACACCTCTTCTAAAAACCATTTTTTTCCCAGATTCGAGCTTTAACCTCATAAGCTTTTTTTTTTCCTCAAAGGGCAGCTCTGCTGCCAAGAAGTACTCACAGTTCTTTTCAAGTCCTGTCTAGCAAAGAGTATGAAATAGAAATGTAGAGTGCAAAGGAAATGTCTCCAAAGAAGCAATAAAACATGTCTTGTACAGCTACTTTAGACTACTAAAATATACCACTGGCTTCTCCAAACAGTTCTGGCAGATATTAAAGCTACTACCTCCTGCAATTCCTACCTTTGAGAAATTCCCCTTCAACAACCAAATTATACCTCCTTTCTCGCACACTCCCATGCCCTGATATAACTTAGTCATGCTGTGCGCTCATCCAAATCACATCTGAAGTGCTGTAGCTTGTTGAAACAAGATAGAAAACTAAGAGTTCTTACTCACTGGTAAAGTGTCTCAAGGCAACCTGAAGTTCCCCAGCTATGTTTTCTCCTTTCTGCAAGACTCTTACTAGCTACGGTTCTCTCATCGATAAATGGTATGTTTAAAACAGGCACAGACCATTCAGTCACCTAACAGTCTATCTAACCACAGTCCCACTCAACTGATGTTCCATCTCTCAGTTAAATATTTCTGGCTTTTACTTGCTGCTTTTGCTTCTGCTTTGGGTTTTCTCCTCATTCCTTGAATCATCTTTTACCCACTTTCTCTTTTTTCCCAATTTTTTTCCTCATATATTCCAGACTGCCACCCAACAGCCTGCTGCTCATTCCTTTGGGTGAGGCAGTTATGACACAACAGTAAGTTAGCAAGCAAGCGTGACGTAATCAGTAAGGTTAGCAATAGAGGCAGCCTTGGAAATCAGAGTAACTGGGCCCTCAGTTACTGAGATGATCATCCAGGTCCCTGAGTCTCTTCAGTCAGAGCAGCATACAGTCCTTCCTAGTGGAAAGGACCATAGCCAGGAGGTTTGAAAAGGGAGGGAGGGAAAAAGAAAGAAACCACAACTCAGGACAATCCTGACTCTGTCTCCAGGTCTGATCCAATCCAATCCATTCCCTGGGACCTTTCAATCAGCCAGAGATACCCAAATGTTGGTTTTGATTTCGTGCAGTTTCACTCAGCAGCTACTACTCTCTCTTTTTTGCTTTAGCTTTTTCCCTGTGTTAAGGGGACAGACAAAGTTGTTTCAAATCCACAGAGGCAAATGCCCTTTCCATCTGCTTATAATTATGGCAAAGGGAAGAGGAGCTAATTTAGATGCAACAAGTACAATGGGAAATATAGCAGAGATGTAGTTATGAGTGCATCATTTTCAGGTAAATGAAGTAATATTGTCAAATCTGCATAAAGCCCAAAGGTTGTGGGAGATCATGGGCCATATCCCAGAAAAATCAGTAATTTTATCTAAAGTATCATCTTCCCCTGCCTTGCATAGGCTTTCAGCACTGTAAGGACTTGACATAGCAGCCCATATTAGTTTTTGAAAGAGGTCTTAATATCCTTCTGCAGCTCACTGAGTTTTTGGACCTGTCTGCCTATTTAGCTGTTGCAAGAAAACCTCACAGCATGGAAACACACCTTATGCTTGCAAAAGACCATTTATACCATGCCAGTGGCAGTATAACACACAGCAGTTTCCTCCCAAAATGTGAAAAGATCATATACTTCACCAATATGAGGGCTTCAAAACTTCCAAGCACAGATAAAAGCATGAAAAAAAATACTCTTTGAGCTAGGTAAAGGAATGATCAAAGTTCCCTGAACATAGAGATGGTTCTGTCATAACCTCAATCTCAGACTGAAAAGATCTAAAGGTAACAATCACCTATATCTGCACACAGGTTTACATGGTATGTTCCATACAAATATGTTACCTTCAAAGAACATTGAGTAACAAGACAGAGCATTTAAGAATCAGAAAATGTCAATATAGTAGAATTATTGTTGTAAACCAACAGAAGATATAGCTTCTATTAAATAATTCATGCAATAATGAAATTAGTTGAAGGAGTAAAATTGTCTCCGGTAGCTTATTAAATAGACTGCAATCAAGTAATCTTCTCTTGCCAAAATGTGATCACAATTTAAAATTCAGCCAAAGGTAATATGTGGAAGATGCCTGGGGGAAAAAAAAAAATTGATTACTACAAGGTTGATAACTATTATTTTTTTCATATGGTGCTGAAGATCAACCACAGAAGAATAGGAGTACAACCATCCAGGAAAGATTTCAGTTGGAAGAAGCTTTGGATCCCATCCCCGAGAAGGAACCAACGCCCTGTGAAAGATAAAAATAGAGATGATTAGTTGCCTTCTGAAATCCAAATCTGTTGCTAAAATGTGAATAAACAAAATGCTCTGCCAATTTTATGACCCAAAAGAAAGCAAAAGCAAAAGCAAAAAAAAAAAAAAGAAATCTGAAAGGTAAGGTGAAATGTGCCTAATAATTAATTAGCTGATTGATGGTGTCTGAATATGCTATACACTCAAGCTACTGCCTTGCTAACAACCTGCTTCATAAACAGACCAGTTTGCAATAAAAATATATCTTCACTTCTCTGTTCCCTCAGATTCATCTCTAAAGGCATTAATTTTTCATTATAATGAAGTATTTCACTGAAAAAAGTCTCAGGTGGAAGAAAGAGGCTTCCATGCATAGTGCTTGACTCGGATTAATATTCATCGAGTTTTATCACTTATGCAACCTTGGTTGTTCACGCAGCATTAAGCTGGACTACTGACATTTCAAAGGATTTGCCAAGTTTTTATAAACTGACTAGAAGTTTAAAGAAGCTGTTTTCCTCTCTTTAACTGCATTTAATATCCCATAAGATTCCTTGCAGAATCAGATTAGATTGTTTGCTAATTGCAGTACAGTTTCAGTTGCAGTGGATGATGCAGAAAGGTGATATATGGATGATCAAGGTCCACAGACATTTTTTCAGTTCAAAGGAAACTCTTCACAATCTATTTCTTTCAGAGAATAGAAACACAGAGAATAGAAACAGAGAATAGAACACAGAACCCAGGCATTTAATGTAATGCCAAAGACCAAAACAACAACAAAAAATCCTCATAAAACTTGGATTGGTTTGAAAAGTGCTTAATGCGTTGAACATTTTCAGATTGAAATCAGAAACCTGATTGCAATACATTTTGGTTTACACCACTTGTATTTCAGAACTGCAGTAAACCTACTTTAAAGAATGCAAGGCTTGTAGCAACAACAGCCCATCTTCAGCAGTCAGGAAACGGGGAGCAGACCATCTCTATTTCAAGAAAGACAGGCACAGGAAGAATGAACTATATTTAACTGAATTCTATTATTAGCCAGTTTATCACATTTAGAGAAGATACTGGCAATTCCCAACCTGTGAGATACAAATAGAACAGGGTAATTTATTTATATTTTGGAAAAAAGGGATTTTCATTTTTCTGGGTCTGAGCCACACACAAATGAGAGTCATATTTAACTAATAGTTTCTACCAAAAGCAAACAAAAAACCACATTCCTATGTCAGAACAGTTAATCTTGACATTTCTTAAATTTTTAAGACCTTTGGATTCAGTGGCTAAGAATTGGATGTATATTTTGGTGCCAAGCAGGAAACTGAAAGGATGTTTACTTTTCACCCCATTAAATAAAAGAATACATTGCTTCAGGGACAGGAACATGGCTGCCTCACTTCTCTCAGAGTAATTTTGCCCAGAAGTTTTAAAGCCAGCCTGTTACTGTCTTTTTAAGCCATTGATTATTTCACAAGATATTCAAAGCAGAAAACTTTCAGACAGTACCTGCAGAAAGGAGGACCTCAGTGTAGGTCTCCTCCATCTCAGGTGAGTGTCCTGAGGACTTGGTTTCTAAGATGTCTGGGCTCACAGCTATACTCTCTTCCATCTTGCAGATAGTATTTAGGTAAACTTTTTGTGCCACAAATCCTTTCATCCTCCCAAAAAGTAGCAAAACCTCATCAATCATAATGAAATATTTTATTTTCAAACTAGGTATCAGGAAGCATGTCTTTACCAAGAGGGTGGTCAAACACTGGAACAGCCTTCCTAGAGACGTGGTCAATGCCTCAAGCCTGTTTAAGAGTCATTTGGACAATGCCCTTAATAAGATGCTTTAACTTTTGCTCAGCTCTGAAGTGGCCAGGCAGTTGGACTACGTGTTCGGTTTAGGGCCCTTCCAATTGAAATATTCTGTCCTATTCTATCCTATCCTGTTCTGTTCTGTTCTGTTCTGAGATCAGACTAGTTGGTTTTTCAGTTTGCTTAAATGTTCAAAATTACAAATTTTTTCAAGACTGCCAGAGAATTTTTACAATTCTAGGTGCAAGTGACCTGCACTGAAGCTTTATACCTTCCTCAGTACTCAATGACGCATTAGGGTTTTTTTTTTTTTGGGGGGGGGTCCACTAAAAGCAAAAAGAGCCTCCTAGTGTGGAACTGCATACTTCAAATTTTAGGTCTGCATGGTAACATGATATTGACTTTCCCCATTGTGTGCTGGTGAAACAATGCAGTGTCAGGCTGATATATCATCTTCCAGCAGTCAAAAATCCAACATCTGTAGATTTGCAGTGTTTGTGAATATGTAAAATATGATAACACTTGTACTCAAGTGTAAAATTTTGGCTTACTAAAGTTAAGTATAATGGGTAACCTTTGGCAGCCTTATTAAAATTACAGTAGCACCAGTAAACTGAAAAAGCCTGAAAAAAGAAAATGAGTAAAAGTCCAGAAAAGTTTGATACAGTATGATTATAAGCAAGATTAATTTGTTTATTAAATATTCTTTTTTAATATGTTACATTTTTATTATTGAAGAACTGCTCTCATATTCATGTAGTTGTTTAAATCCTTTCTTAAAATCAGGCATTTATTTTTAAATCACATGAACTGTGTGATCCTTAATTTCTATTTAAAAAGGAATTACTTTCTGGGGACTTGTCCTACATGAAACGTAGATGCTTAACTTTAAATTCATAATATTGTAATGTAAAGGTAATCTATTTTTATTGATATAACATGTTTCTTCAGCAACAGCTGTTACTTTTTAAGTCAGTGTTTCTCAAGCGAATTTAAAAGTTTTATTAATCAAGAATACTGTTCACCATTGAGTTCCCTTATGCCTTTATGCACAATGAGCGATGACAATTTCTTCAGTGATAAGATATATAAGCAAAACAATTCAAAACTTATATTCATTTGCACCAGAACTGAATATGGCTTTGCAATGTATTTTACCATGGCAACTAATGGCATTAAAATATCCTGCAAGCTATGCAGAACAGGAAAGCTAACTGCCAACTTTAAAAAAACCATATTGCCTGAAATTAGTTGTAGCGTATTTTAGGCAACCTCTTGTGTATTTGAAAAATATTAAAAATCATTGTTTATTCCCAGTTACCATAAACTGAATGGTCTAAAAATCACCCGTAGTTAGAGTTCATTAATTCAAATACTGGAGTGTTAACTCAATTTATACTTGCATGATTGTTTAAGATAATTGTAACTCGAATATGTTAAAATTATTTCAGTCTGTTGTAATTTGAGCTGAGTTTGACTAAAATAAGATCTTTTTATAGTGGAAAAATAGTTGGTTTACTTATCTTGTATGCTTGCTTCCAGTCTGCTTCAGACTGCCATTCTTCCTTTTACCTAACTAATGCCAAGACCCATGTGTTTTCCTACACACTCCCTTACCCTTTCATTCTCCATGCTCGTTTTCATAAGCTACTATCTGCTTTTTCATACCTGATGCATATTTTAGATCTCGCTCCAACTCTGCAAAAACCAGAGTCCAGGAAGCCATTGATAATGGAGGTTGTATCTGCAACCAACATCCTTAGGAAATCCCTGGTACAGCTCTACCTTCCCATTTCCATTCCAGATAAAAAGAAAGCTATTTGGAGGATTCCTGCACCTTCTCTAAGCAAAGCTCATGTGATTCTTCTCAACTTCACTCTTGGGACCCAATAGCTAAGGAGGAGCTACCAATTTTCTCCATCCCCGGGCAGGGCTGCCATGCAAAGGGACTCTGAGCCACCAGGCTCAAGGGTCTGCATGCTTCAGGGCTTCCTTAGAAATACAGGTCCTGGATGTCTGTGCTAGAGCTTTCAGGTTCCTACTTCATCGAGACCAGTCCTTCTGCAAATGGGGTGGGTCGGGGGGGTGGGGTGTGTTTGACCTTTTTTTTTAAAAAAAGCCTATTCATATCTGTCACAGTATTTTGGTACTTTCACTACCCCTCCAAGCTTAGTATGAAACACTTGTGCACATTGGAAGTAAAAGACAAAGACTTTCACAATGCTCTCAGAGGAGTTCCATGGGAGGTTGGGTTGACTGCAATTCTTTTCCTGCCTAATAATGGGGTTTTTATGCCTGAAGTGCTTCTAACACAGAAGATTATGTTTAAGCTAGAGTACATGGAATAATACTTGGAAAGCCCCACAGAAACATAAAAGAAGATTGTTCAACGAGCAAGAGGGGAAAGCATGAAAAAGCTTGGTAGAGACATGAATTCCTGACCGAATGAGGCTATGTGTCTGGTATGTCTGGAATGCTTAATATCCAATACACTGGGCAACTGCTGCTTAGGGAAACATCTTACACCGTGAACATCTTTCTTACAATAAGTTACCTTTCTCCAAATTCTAGTAGGACTATGCACAGCAAAAACAAGGTTCAATGTTTATTTCTATATTTATATTCCTAACATTATTATAGTGCATGTATTTAGAAGTAAAATCGTATCCTGAAAATTCTTTTTATTTTACAGTACAGACATTTCATGTTCTCTCTATCCAAGGTATGTTCAAGGTATTGTCTGTACATTTACCGGGAACCTCAGTGTTGTTTTATCATATCCAATGTGTATGCAGTAGAAATACATTTGGCTACCGGTGTCATATAAAATGCATAGTTGGCTCATATGCTCTTGCTCTATTTAAACATTAATAATACACATGCAGACTATGGGTCCAATATCAAATATGGATGTTTTAATGGGATTTCTAAATCTCAGACATGAATGCTCAAATCAGCACTTAGATCCACAGAGTGGGCATTTACACATCTAAGTGTCCATGTAAGTACCCAAATGTGCAATTTGGATATCCTATTAAGATGCCTGTATTTGAAAATTAGGCTGACTTCCCGGCATTTTTGGCAACATGTTGCACAGTGATTCTGGCAAAAATGCAGGTTTTTAATTCAACTGCATTGAGGGGTTTTAATCGTTTGTTTGTTTGTAAAAAAATAATATTTGCAGTTCTAGAAATAGATTTTGCTCTACTTTTACTTCCACTATTTTATATGGTCTTGTAATTGGGTACTGAGATACCAAGGTACTGAGATACCAACTGAACATTGCTGCCTGAAGTCCAGTATCCTCATGAAAAAGAAATTCTAATGTCTTGGGACATATATTGAGGTTTGTCACATTTTAGTCTGAAGAATCATAAAATGCAGTATCACAGGGTGCTGCAAGTTCAGTACCCACTGAAGCAAAGGAGTTAAATAAGCTCTCTGTTTTATGGACCTTTAAATTGTAAGTGATGTTCTGTGTTGCACATTGTGAGTACAGCTATGAAACAATATATGTAACATTTTTCTAATTCTCTACAGAATCTGAGTAGAAATATGAAAGCCCAGTAACCTCAGCGGAGCAAGAGCACCATAAAAGCATCTGCCAGACGACTGTAGTCAAAGTAGATGCATTAAGATTATCCACCACTTCGGAATACTTACAGGAACGACCACAAAAGTAACTTGAGCCATTTTAAAAAGGCCTCCCAACTTTATTATTTTATAAGGAAATAACATCTTTTTTGGCCATGAAGTCTAAAACTTTTCCCCTTTTTTAAAATAAGGAAAATGACTCAAAATAACATAATACAAAGCCAAAACAGAAAGCATAAAGAAAAGAAAGTCTGATAGTTTATAATTAAATATATTTTGTCACTTCCATTTTATTTATAAAAACAGAAGTACCTGCTCTGTGACAGCCATGCCAAGATTTAGCTAGATTTCAGCTGCTTTGAAAGCAAACCTGAGCCAATGTGCCTTTTTGGGGCTCGACATTTTTAACAGAAGCCACTGATTTATTACTGCAAGCTATTGGTTTAAGCTTCTATTTCAATCCTGATGAAGTACTTATGTTCTTGAGAGAGGTTATTTCTTTTTTCTCCATATCATAAGGGGATAAAATATATTATTCCTCCCCACAAACCTTGCCTGTACTAGAACTGTGTATTTCACAGCTTCCGTCTTGCCAGTCTAATAGACATCTGTAAGATAAAGCCTCCATCTCAGATTTTGCATGTTTTTCTATGTCCTCCGTTCTATACAGTCTTTATCAGGTTCCAGGTGTTTTCATCTCTCATTTATGAGATCATGTCATGCCTTTTGTAAGAGAATAATGGCTTTATCATTTATTTTGCTTTAGATAGAATTTCCCTTTTCAATTTAAAAGTCATTCTCTCCCACTGCTTGAAACAGCTCCACTCAGCATTTGTTAAACGTGTTGCCTTTCCTTCTTTATCATATGCTACAAATGCACAGTTTCTATAGCATTTGTCTCCGCTTTGACTTTCAAACCGCCTCCCTGTCTTATATCAGGGTTGCACGTATTCATATGCCAATGAAGATTGTGAGCTGTACGTAATGTTGATTTTACCTTCTCCCATATTTGTAAGGTTTCATCTAGACTTACAGTAGGATGAAAGCTAAAACAAAAATCATAACAAAGAGAATGCTGACATAGGTGTGAAAGCTTTAAGTGAGTCAAACTCTGATAGACTTCAATGGGCTAAAGCACAGTGCTTCTGTGTCACCTTCTCTACAGTTTTTGTCTGCATAAAGTGTATCTATCTCATTTAAACATATTACTACAATTCAGCTTTTTGGTTCTAGTGTTAAACTGGAAAAAGGATTAAGTTGACAGGAAAAAATACTTTGCCTTCCAAACCACGGTTCCTCTGATCATAAATTTTAATACACCATCCTATGCTCATATGCAAACCCAACTTCTTCATAAGGTTCTTCTATATTAGTAATTTAAGAGCTCCGAAACCCACTGGATTTTGTTCTGAATTTGGCACGTTCCTAAGGTGTCTGCCTGTAAAGCCTTATTTTCACTTCTCCCGTTTCCTTTAGTTTATAAAGTGATAGAAATCATTGATACAAATCTTCATTACTTGTTTTGCATGGTTTTTTTTAACTCTTGAATTAGAGCAAAAAGGACTTAACTACTCCAAGAAATAACGACATCTCCATGAAGGGTGAGGATGAACAAATTTGAAAGGCCCTTGCACCTCTCTGCAGTTTATAGAGCCCGGCAGCATCAGTTTGTGCTATGGTTTTGCCAGGCTGGGCAAACTACACGGGATCATGCCTGATCAGTGCCCGAACAGGAGTGCTCCCGCAGCACACGTGTATGAGTCCTGTTAGTGCCATGGTGAGTAAAGAGCCAAGTTCTCCAGCCGCCTTCAACAAAGACAGTGTACCCTTTGTGCTGGATGAGCTGCAAAACCCAGTCCTCCCACTTACAGCCGTTAACAATCCCACAGTGCTTCCCAGGAGGCACTTACAGTTTCCATCCCAGATTATGGGCTCTATCCACTTCAGTGTTCAGCAGTTCACTTTAAGGCAGGTGTATGCTTTCAGATACAGTAAAGATGCCATTTAAAATGCTACATTGTTGAATGACAACTCTGCTTTAGGAATTTTCTCCCTCTTCATCTTCTGAGTGTAAAACAGAGTAACATACCACAGGGAGGAACGATGAAACATGCAAATATTTGACCTAAGGAAAGCATTCATGTTGCAGCAAAATGTCCTCAAATCCCTCAGAGGTTCCCCTTTTCAGTCAAACAATTAGGCAAAAATAACCTTGAATGACTTCTGTTAATTACAACACAGTTATGATGAATGTGCCCCATTATGAAGACAGAATTAGTAAGTGAAAACAATTTCTGCCTAAACCCCAGCTTTTCTGTAAAAGATAATTTATTAGTTTTTCCACAAATACTATTGAACAGAAGAAAGCCTCACCCTTTTCCAGGGATCCCTCTGTCTTTGTTTCCTGGATTTCGGTTGTGTTGTTGAGTGTATGTGCACATATATATATGTACACATACAGGTCAAAATCAGAACAAACTTCTGCAGACTTTTGTATTTAGTCCATTGTGTCCATGTGGTCCATGAAAGCCTTCAGAACCAAATTGGCCAAGGAAATCTTACATTTAAGTCTGCCCTCTATCTATGTTCAAAGGGTTTTCTATGAGTTTTGAATAGTTCTTTTTAAAAGCCTGGCTGGAATTTTGTCAAAAAAATCCTGCAGTACTTTAAGGTCTTTTCACTCAATTAGGCTGTTAATAATGGTACCCCATATTCTAATTTCCTGGTATAAAATGGGATCTTCTGCTACAAGAATGCTATCTCAGAGATGATCAAATAACTTGTCATACTGATACCTATCCTCTGTGTAACATAATCACAAGGTAACTCCAGACTAAAATTGTATATCATAATTAATAATTGGATTGACTCACTTAAATCTTTTTTGCACATTGCCAGTCAAGACTTATGTTTGTTGATACCTATTTCACTTAGCCAAACATATTCCATGTAAGTTTTATTCTCCCCTGCATGTAGTGTCAATTATAGTGACACTGCTCTGTCTTTTCATAACTTCAGTTCACGCTAAAGCTGCTTGGAACGATATTCTTTTCTACTGTTTATTAAGAGGTAGCTAAAATCTTTTATTCTAATCATAATCAGAGGTGAGCAAATAATCTTTCTTCATCACCTCCAACTACATATTTGTTAAAATGTGTTGACAATCATAGTCAAACAATTTTGAGTTTCCTTTTCTACCTGTCCTGTATACTGAGTAGTTTCTCAGGTACTTCTGAAAACTAGAAAAACTGCTTTAAAGCAATTGCTGCAAAATATTAATGGTGATCCTGATCTAGCAAAAATACATGCGTAGGCTGCAGGTAATTTCTCTGAACTCCATGCAGTGACCTAGAACAAATTAAGTAGATGTTTTGGTCTTTGCAAAACTGGGGGTCAAAAATATATTTTAAATTAATTAATATTCCCAATGGGTGTATTTAAAACTTACACTGATCAGTTAAAATTCAGTGCCCTACTGTATGACTGACACCTTATAAATGTAGAGTTTACATACCACCAGGCTTAGGGAATGAAACCTTGTAGTAAATTTAGTGCAATGGGTTTAAATAACTCAATGAAAAAATCATGTAGTTGTTCAGTCCACCCATCACTTGCATCTAGTCCTTGTTTCAGAGTCATAGTGAACTGCAAAAGGAAATCCAGAAATACCTATATAAATAACTGTCAACTACCAGAAGAAATACACTCCAATGTGTTCATAGCTTTCTCTGAGAAGAAAACAGAACATTCCCTAATACATTAAGGCCCAGTATAGAATTAGGCAAAAATAATGTTGATAATTCTAGGCCCATTTCGTTGTAGTCCCATACCCCCCATTTGCAACTCCAAATACCTCTAATTTTCCAGCTTGCTTTGTTATGTCCTTCCCTCTACATTCACTACAGCATGTCATAACAGAGAGGAAAAAGGTAAATACTGTTATGGAAAGCAACGTTCTAAAAATAGAGGATGTTTCTAGTATTTTGGAACATTTTCCTTATGTGGAAAATAATTCAGCATTTATTACATTTGCTGTAGCATAATGTCAGATTACCTGCATTGGAAAAAAAATAGAATAAAGCACCAGAGAAATATCTTCTCCTTAAATGAAAACAGCAGCCTGCATCTCCCTCTGTTGTTCATACATGCTTTCCCCTCCTCACAGGCCATTTCTTTTTCCCATTCTACCTCACTGTCTGCAGAAACTGAGAGTAGGAGAGAAAGGACATTTTGCAGGGCAGAAGATGACAAGCTGAGTGCCCGATGCTTACAGGATTACCACAAGTGTGACAACTGTCTTTGTTTCCTTAAAACGTATCTCCTGAAGCAATCTGTAAGGTTTTCCCCCTTACCAAAATGCCATTTTCTCCCACTACTCTGACTACAGCTGTAGCCAGAATACTTTCTACAAATATGGTCACTACCTCTCTGAAGTCTTTGCAGGCAAATATGACATTGCCCCTAGTAAAAAAGATTAACTTTTAGCTTCTGCATTCCTTAAATGTGGCTGTGGCAGAAAATGGAGAAATGGAGCAGAAAAGCAGGCTAGAAGAGAAGAAGCAGGGAATAGTGTAATTGGGTAAGGTGCCACAGGCAAAAGAGAGAAGGACAACATGTGGAAAAGGAACCAAAGAACAATGGAGGATGTAGTGAGTAAGTGAGAAACAGAAAACTGGGAACTTGCTTCCTGATTTCGGCTGGGATGGAGTTAATTTTCTTCCTAGTAGCCCGTATAGTGCTGTTTTGGATTTAGCATAAGAATAATGTGATAACACACCGATGTTTTAGTTGTTGCTAAGCAGTGTTTATGCTAAGTCAAGGACTTTTCAGCTTCCCATACTCTGCCAGTGAGGTGGTACACAAGAAGCTGGGAGGGAGCATAGCCAGGACAGCTGACCCAAACTGGCCAAAGGGATATTCCATACCATGTGACGTCATGCTCAGGATATAAGCTTGGGGGAGTTGGCTGGGGGGCAGCGATCGCTGCTCGGGGAACTGGTTGGGTATCGGTTGGCAGGTGGTGAGCGGTTGCATCAATTTTTTAATTTTTCCTTTCCCTGTTTTGTTTTGTTTTGTTTTTCTCTCTCTCGTTGTTTCACTTTCCATTACAATTAATTATTATTATTGTTTTTATTATTATTATTATTATTCCATTATTTCAAGCATTAAACTGTTCTAATCTCAACCCACAAGTTTTCTTACTTTTGCTCTTCTGATTCTCTGGTGCTTAGCTGCTGACTGGGGTTAAACCATGACAGCAAGGAAGAAGAGAGATGAAAACTGGAATGCAGGAGGATGAGAGGAGGAAAAAAAATGCCAGCTCCTAGATTGACCTCAGAGAAGTTAATGGGGAGATTTTTTTAATGTTGGTTGGGGTTTTTTTGACAGCCAGAGGGACTCCTGACTTTTAAGTCAGTTTAAGACTGAAGCTAACATTACTAGGAGAGGAGACTCAGAAAGTCCAAGTACCATCAAAGAGCAAGACTTAAGACTTCCTTTTATACCCAAAGCTAATATTAAAGAAAATTGGGAAGTACAAAAAATTTAGACGCAAAGATACAGTGAAATCAATATTAAGACTAAGAAAGTTCTGTACAAAACACATTATAGGCTGAAAAATCAATTTTGGAACTTCCAAATACACTGTAATGAAATATTGCAGACAAATGGAAGAATACTCTAACCGTGGAAGTGTGAAATACCTCCTTTATATATATATAAAAAGATACGGTATTGCAATAACTGAGAAATACTTACTTTATCAACCAACATTAGGAAGACAATAAAATACCTCTATACCATATCTAGAAATATTACAGAAACTGGTAAATATGTGCTTAGAGAGTATTCTATGAAATACCTACAGAAGAGAGAGAAACAAAATTGCCTGAACTGGAAAAAACCATATACTTTATTAACTAACACCGGGAAAATTGTGAAATACAGTAGTACACATACAGAAACACAATGAACTGAAAGACATACAGAACCTAATCCTGGTTTCCCTTATGCTGAAGTGGTACAGTTCAAGAGAATGGAGTTATTCTGGATCCACTCAGTGGTAAGCAAAGGAAGAATTTCTCCCACTGCGTATATATTATTTAGTCTTTGAGAAACAATAAAAATAGTTTTAGAAGCTAAAAATACCTGCTAAGCATACAATAGAGTTCACTTTCAAAATATTAAATTTTAATGGCCTCTTCATGAATCTTCCTCTGACAGCTAGACTGTGAAAAGTCTGTGGAGCAGCTGAACTTATTCCAAAGAGCAATTGTTTTTCTTAAGGAAAAGTTACTGTTTAGACCAAATGCAGGCATTGTGAGACTGTTTTGTGTGAACCTTACAATGAATTAAAGTGTCATATTT
>NW_008795490.1:4642311-4646730 GCF_000699145.1 Aptenodytes forsteri
TACTCCAACCGTGGAAGTGTGAAATACCTCCTTTATATATATATAAAAAGATACGGTATTGCAATAACTGAGAAATACTTACTTTATCAACCAACATTAGGAAGACAATAAAATACCTCTATACCATATCTAGAAATATTACAGAAACTGGTAAATATGTGCTTAGAGAGTATTCTATGAAATACCTACAGAAGAGAGAGAAACAAAATTGCCTGAACTGGAAAAAACCATATACTTTATTAACTAACACCGGGAAAATTGTGAAATACAGTAGTACACATACAGAAACACAATGAACTGAAAGACATACAGAACCTAATCCTGGTTTCCCTTATGCTGAAGTGATACAGTTCAAGAGAATGGAGTTATTCTGGATCCACTCAGTGGTAAGCAAAGGAAGAATTTCTCCCACTGCGTATATATTATTTAGTCTTTGAGAAACAATAAAAATAGTTTTAGAAGCTAAAAATACCTGCTAAGCATACAATAGAGTTCACTTTCAAAATATTAAATTTTAATGGCCTCTTCATGAATCTTCCTCTGACAGCTAGACTGTGAAAAGTCTGTGGAGCAGCTGAACTTATTCCAAAGAGCAATTGTTTTTCTTAAGGAAAAGTTACTGTTTAGACCAAATGCAGGCATTGTGAGACTGTTTTGTGTGAACCTTACAATGAATTAAAGTGTCATATTTTGCTGCAGTGCAAATGGAAGTGACAATAAATAGTTTTCTTGTCCTAGTTAGGAAAGAACTCATGCATTCAAGAAGGACGAGTTTTTGTGACTATTTTGTATGCCGGATTTGAAGTCTGGATGTTCTTCTATCAGGATAGAAACCCACAGTGAAAAAAATGATAATTTGGAGGCTGCATTGTCAACTCTTGCGATTTTTATTGAGAACTTTGTGCTATGTGGTGATTTTCCTAGATCTCATCTCCTGAATTGAAGGTATTATGTGAAAATCTGTTTTCTTTTTGCTTTTTAAAAAAATGCCTTGTCCTTACTGTGATACAAAATGCTTTAAGCACAAATTCTAATATACAAAAAACAGATGCAAATATAAACCAAATCCAAATATACTCTTTTTAAGATGATCTTATGATTTCGGCGGAACAGACTAATAATAATCTTGACTGCCTATTTTTGGCATCATGCTTTCCTTCCCCCAGCATGCTATAAAAATTCTTACTTAGAGAACTTCTTATGATCAATAACTGGACTCAAATTATAGGAAGCACTTGTGGGGAGGGGAAGTTGTAGTAGTTTCTGTAACACATTATTTCTTATTAAATACAGGTTTTGCTACTTGCACTCCCTGGCAAAACTGTGCATGTTGCTGCCTATGTATAAATAATATGATCTATCCTCTATTTATATATTTTGCCTGTTGTTGTGGTCCAGTCATGGGGAAAAATTATAAAACAACAAGTGGCAAAAAGGTCTTGCTCACAATACAATGTCTGGTTAGACATGGATGTGGTCAAATCTATCTGACCTTCAGGAAAGACAAAGTTCAGTATCAGAAACGCTTTCCATTTCCTTACCCTCAAACTGTTGTGATTGAGAAATTTTGTGTTACAGTTCAGTTCTCCAACCAGACCGAAGGATAGCTGAGACTGCAAGGGCAGCAATGTTCATTTGAATACATATTAGGCTGAACACAATCCACAAAATTCAACTGCGTTTGAAAAGACTTTTTAAAATCTTTTTTTTCTGTATTCATTAGACATGATTCTGATTATAGAACAGAAAAAAGCAGCAGCGATCTGGACAAAGGAGAAAAGATTTTCCAAAGAGAGAAGTGATATCAATACTTTAAGAGGGAAAATGGCTTTTTCAGGAGCTAAAAGAAGAAATAAAAAAGAAAGGTTTTTGTGATGAAAAGAGAGCTGCAAGAAACAGTGCAGGCAATGCTTAAATTAAAATGCATCTAATCTAGAATTGCTTTGCCTGAGCTTCCCAACGTTGATGCTGGCAACAGAACTCAGCTCTCCCAGGAGCACTCACATGCATACTTCTTCCTCTCAGGGCATCCTCACCCAAGGGAATAAAGCAGCTTTCAGAAAGAAATATTTCTTTTCTGGCACAGGCAGCAACATGTTGTTTGTCACCTGAAGCATTTCCTCGCAGGCATGGTAACAATACATCCAGGTTTCTCAGAGAATATATCTTGTGGTAGAGCTTAGGAGCAGAGAGCTGCATGTTAACCAGATACTGAAAAACAGAAGCATGTGATGAAGACTAGCAGGGGGCAGGAAATTCCCACCTCAATCTCTTCAGCAGGAGGGGGAAAGAAGTTGAGAAGGAAGCCAATGGGTTCACCTAGGCATGGGAGCTCCTCACTCTGCTGTTCCTCCTGAGCGCAGACAAATGCCCAAGTCCTCATTGCTCAGCCTTCTTGCTGGAGTTGCTCCCTTTCAAGCAGCTCAGCAGCCAGTGTGCCATCACAGGGTGAAACCGCTGTATATTGCAGTGTAGGAGAAGTCACCAGGAGCATGGAAGACCAAGGCTTATGTCCCTGTTTCACAGTATTTTAACTGGCACAAAACAGAACAGCTCCCCTGAAGGAGGAAGAGATCCCTCCAGAGAAAAGTCAGGATATGCGAGGGACATTTGGAAAGTCAAGAGCTGAGTCTCCAGCCTGAACCAGGCCAGGTGTTTTTGATGAGCTCCCTTGTCATAGCACTGTTGACTAGCTTCCTGACTTTTGTCATTGTTTTTACCCTGAACCTGCAAAATCTTTCTCCAAAAGGTAGGATGAAAAAAAAGTTTCTACTGAAAGTTTTAGGTTTGATGAATCATCTTTCTGTGATGAAAAGCCATTTTGCCACAAAATTCCTGGCTAGGCTCTAGTGGCGATACTATTGTCTAGTATATCTGTCAGACAGCCCTCCTAATTAAGCTATTTTTGTATGTGATTCTGGGTATAGTTTATGAATCACAAAGCTTATGACTCTAGTTCCATATCACCACAGGTAAATCCTCCCAGAGGGAAATCATAACGCTGTGCTCTACAACCTGAAATTGTTATACAAAGCATCTACTCTTCCATACTGGAACAGACTGTCCTACTATCCTAGCTGCCTTTCAATTCCCTCAAAACATGGAACAAAAAGGAGAGGTCTTTGTATGAACAGAGAGGCATTTGATCAAAGCTTTTCATGTGTTGCTGGACCTAGAAGTATTTCATAACATAGTGGTTAGAGATATTCATGTCAAACTTCAGAAAAGGAAAAGGTAAAATGAAAAGTAAGGAAGTCTGATATTTATTTGAAGTACACACAACAGATGTAAAACTATGTCAAACCATCATGTCAGTACTGGCCAGGGGGTTGAATTGTTCCCTGACTTCTATGCCATTTCTCCTCTATTAACAAAACTTAATTGGGTGATGAAATAGGTTAAAAAATGTTAGTCAAAACTGAAGTACAGTTTTGCAAGAAGAGCCTTCTAAAACTCATGCAGAAATTTGTAAAAATATAGAATGACAGCAGTCACAGCCATATCTGCTTAGAGTCTCCTGGTTTTCATCCCACTGTAGAATAACAATTTTCACCATCAAAGTAGAAGAAGGGTGTTGGATGAAACTAATGTTTCGCTCCAGCTCTGGCACACATCATCAGGAACAAGTGTTGGTTTGCTATAATATCATCTTCTTTAGATTTGATTCTTGCGTCAGGTTTGTTCCTGCTTCCAAAGTGGGTGCCAACAATAATTTTATAGTATTATTACCATTTTTGCCATTACCATTACTGTCTTTCCCTTCCCAACTCATTTCCAGGGTCTCCTTCAGCCACTGTATAGGTCACCCACCTATTCGCTCGTGTTTGAGAGTGCAAGGTTTATGGGACCACCACTATTTTAGTTTTTTCTCTATTGTTTATTTTTAAAGGATGGCATGCACCTCAAAGAAATAAATAATTAAAGCTCATGAGAGGAGAAAACCACTTAAACAGACCACTGGACAGATATGTCTGTACTGTTTTCATTTATCACTAAATCTAGTTGAGTTCTCTTTAGCTGTCTCACCAAGCCAGTACCAGGAACACAATCAACAGCACAGTGGGAGCAGGTGCATTACAGCAACAAGCCCTTTTACATGTTGTGCCTGAAGACTGCTCAAGAATTGATCAAAATCAAGACAAATCACTTGACTCATTCCTTTCTCTTTTTGCTATCTCTTTCAAATCCTGCTCTGCCAGACAGAATAGCATAATGCAAAGCTAATAATCTGAGATGCCAAACTTGTCAGGCAGAAAATCATAGAATCATAGAATCATAGAATAGTTTGGGTTGGAAGGGACCTCTAAAGGTCATCTAGTCCAGCCCCCCTGCCGTGGGCAGGGACATCTTCAACTAGATCAGGTTGCTCAGAGCCCCGGCCAAACTGACCTTGAAGGTTTCCAGGGATGGGGCATCCAC